>NW_017259490.1:1338784-1364211 GCF_001594045.1 Atta colombica
AATATTGTTAAAACATTAAATATTAAATTTTAATTATTTTTGAAATTGTGTTAATATCCTTTTTTATTATGTATATACATTTTTTTTTTAACACTGATTTGATTGTAAATTATTACACTAAATTTTCTATTCTTTATCCAGTTTTTAATTTTGATGTTTATAAATCATTTAATCAATGCATTCTAATGCATGAGAATTTAATTTAATTATTTAGTAGATTAATCATACACTCATGGCCGCCCCGTTTGCTTCGGAAATGGCAGAAATAAGTGTCTCTTTATCTCTTATAATCTTATCGTTGTCATTTGATTCGTGGTTTATCGAAAGTGCAAGAAAATATATTATAAATGTATCGTAATTATTGTTAACATTTATTATATTTGATTAGCAGGAACATAATTATCTGCAAGATTAGAAAAATTATTTTATAAAATAATTATTGTTAACATTTATTATATTTGATTAGCAGGAACATAATTATCTGCAAGATTAGAAAAATTATTTTATAAAATAATTCATCGTTCTTTTTCCTGAAAACTCGTTATTATTACTCGTTATTGATTATTAAAATAATGTTATTAAAATAATTATCAGTAGATTTTCAACATTAATAATTCGCAACGAACTGGTCTTGTTAAAGACTAGTTAAAAACTTTATTCATTTTTTGACAGTGGTGTAGAACACTTGTATGTAAACCCTTTTTCAATTTTCATTTGTTTTTTGGCTACATTCTTAATTATATTACAACTGTTGGTCGAAATAATTTACAACAATTTTGATCATTATTACATCATTATAGGTTTCTTAATCATTGACTATCATACAGCCTTTTAATTAGGGAGTTTGCTTTATGGAGGAATAGTTACTCCTCACAATGATTATGACTGGATGGATACCAATCTACTGTAATAATTTTTTTATGTTATTTTGCTAAAAGATTACCTAAAACATGCACTGATTATTTCTTCATTGAGATAAAGTTTTTTAAAGTAAAATTGCGCACCTCGTCTACAACGCCAATTCCTTATTTCCCATTTGTTTATTTATTAAATTAACTTATTATCATTGCTCAAAAAGTAACGAGTCATTACAATTTCCGCTTTGTCATCGAATTTTAATAATCCCTTTTTTAGAGTGGCATTCAATTACCTTGGTTATTAATTGAATAATTCAACACAAGATTTACAGTAGTTGTAACATTGATACATGCTATAAATAATCCCGAGATTATTAAAAATAAAACAATCTAATTTTTTAATTTAAAATAAGTTTAACAAAAGAATTTGTAAACAAGGGAAGCGATGGAAATTTCGGTGATGTCCGCATCATGATTATCTAGCAGACTTCGTTTATAACGACGCATACAAATATCTCTGGAAACTGGCCGGCCGAAAGTAAGATAAAAAAAGTTACGACGTTGTAGAATTTACCTAGAATACGAGTGTTTAGGAGTTGACGGGAGGATCGCATGCATTTAATCGTTTCTTGTATTTACGTAAAACCCAAGAGAGACGATAGCGACGGGAGGGGTTCGTTTGCTCGTGCCGAACAACAGATGATAAGGTTTTATGAGCCGTCAGTCATAGACGAGACGAGCCGCCGCGCGTCGTTCAACTCGCGGTAAATCGCTCGTGTCACGTCGCCGGATGTGTCGGAGCAAGTTCGCCGTCGAAGTTATCGCAAAAATAAAAACCAATCAGAGAACGATCGTTGCGCGATTATGAAAGCATAATTAGCAACGGACCATCCCAAATTCCCACCGAACGACAGTTTTTATTGTTCGGAAAATTACTGCTATTCTCCCCTACATTAAGACAGCAACGTTTAAATTATTATACTTTGAGATGAAATTTTTCACAAGAAATTTTTCTCGCCTTAAATCGTTTCAAAATTGCCAAAATTGCGATTTTGTTTTTGAAAGAAATCCACAGCAGGGATCCCGAATATCTAGGAATGTGCCGAATCGTAAAATTACTAGAAACCGAAAATTATCGGATATCCGGTGTCACATTCTTTTTAGATATCCAGTCAGATATCTAGAACAAGGCTTTTGAAAAAAAGGAAAACAAGGAAAAAAAAGTAATAATAATTTTGTTTATCTTTCCAACATAAAAAAAAGAGGAAATATGCAAGAAATTCAGCCCAGTATCTAAAAATTTAAATAAAAATCTAAAAATAATTTTGATAAATCATCAAAATAATTATGTAGGACACTCAAGCTGGATTGTCAAAAGTATTAAGTAAAACATTGCTTTAACATCTTGAGATTTCTACATAATTGTTTTGATAATCCAATAAAGTTCTTAGATCTGTATATCTAACTAAAATTTTAAATGCTTTAGAAAATTCTTTCTGTATATAAGCAATATCAAAATTTAATATAATTAAGAGCCTTCATCTTAAACTATTTCAAAATTGCCGAGGCTTTTAAATTAATGCTCTTAAAATTAAATTTAATATTACTGATGCTAATAAACATCTTTAAAATACTGTAGAAAATTTATTGTGAAAAATGTCATTCTCAGTTGGGATTCAAACTCTCCCTTATTCCGTGCTGGACAATTCAGCTAAACTTTTAAATACTTTAGCAAAAATCTTTTTACCAATTGGATTTTTAAATTCTTTAGCAAAAATTGTTCTTTCCATGTATTTTGGCACGTGCACATGATATCAATATCTCACAATCAATCAATGAAATATTTAATTTTAGTATTAATATTAAATTATTAAAAATTCTGACTTTAAAATATTTGATATTCCATATTTTTATCATTGTATTAAATATACCAGTACTTTTTAAATTAATTTTCGTAATATTTAAAAATATTTCGATATTTAAAAATGTTCAAATTTAGAAAGAAATTAGGAAAAAAATAAGATTACATCGATAGATGGTATACTTTTGGAACGATATCAATATGATGTTATATTGATCAGGTCTTAGAAAACGCCTAAATAGATCTTAACGATTCCATCGAACGCGTGCAACGTCTTCGAGCAATTACGTCAGTTGCCAATAGCGGTGGTTTGATTTTGATAAATGAGATCGAGGGTCCCGACGCTCGCAGAAGTTTGAGGAACCGATGGTACGGTTCGCATGGAGGAACCGCGGGAGGAAACCGAGCGTGAGGCTCTTCTTTTCGGAAGGATGCTGGCAAAAGGTACGGGGCTGCGCGTCGAGAGGGGGTGACGTCGGACGGGGGTGTCGTTCATCATTTCATTGCCGGGGCGAACGAGAATATTCATAGACTGCTGCCACCCCTGCACCCTTGCAGCGTCGGAATGACAGAGGGATGCAAAGAGACAAGCAAAAAAAAAAAAAGAACGGGCAAGCGATGTAGAAGAAGAGAAAGAGAATAGAAAGGGCCGTGATATATGAGCGCGTAGTAGAGCACGTGGCTCGTTTCACACCTTCTTACAATCTTTGTTCCTACTATCTTCGTGGAAAGAACTTATCTTTATGTCGGTCCTTGAACGTACACTCACATCGCACGAACGGAGTACGCAACCACATACGATATAGTATCCGGAAAAATATTACTGGCGTCTTATTTTAATCGTGAAATTACAAATAAAATTAATCTAGTAAAATAACAATTACAAAATGTCTATTATATGTTGAGTAACATTTTAATAATAAGTATATAAGTAATTATTGTTAGATAAAAATGTTCATTAAACATATGCTTGTGTTTTCAAAGTTCCTATGTCACTAGTGTCAGTACACGGAAATAATGATTTTGCTGAAGCATCTAAATTTAGCTAGATACAGATCTGAAAATAAGTTCGACCTTCAAAAAAATTATTTAAAACACACAAGCATTGATGACAGTGCTGCAAAAAGTTTCAATATTCTACGCTAAGAAAAAACTGTATAAATTATAATAAATATTTAGATACTATTAACTTAACATTTATTTACATCAATATTTATTTAAAAAAATGATAGTTGAAAGTCAAATTGATGATTCTAACTAAATAAATGGTACTAAATAAATATTAGTTTACATTTAATAAATATTCAACTAGTACTAAACAAATATTTATTAAAATGTATTTTTTCCCAGCATAACTAGTTTGAGCGTCCTACATAATCATTTTGATTGGGTTCAACAAAATATTTTCAGATCTATATCTAGCTAAACTTTGAGATATTTTAGCAAAACCAGTATTTAATAAATTTCTCTAAGTTTTCAGCTATTTAATTATTATTAAAATATACATGATTTAAAAAAAAAATCAATATGAAATTTGATTCTAATCATAGTAACTATAATAATATTTCCGGCTGTTTAAGAATTAACTCCGACTGCGCGACACGATTACCTACAGCATCAGAAAATTCAAACGCGAGCTCTTAGCTTTTAAGGTATTTATAGGAACATTATCATTCGCGTAGATAGAACGGGGATAATTATTTTAGGCAGGCGCTGCTTAATCCAGGCCACGGTGGGAAAATAATTTGCGATATCACCTAAGCCATTATAAGTTATGCGGAGCTTCAGGCCAAATGAATTTTCCGCGGGTAGACGTACAATGCTTTTCCAGTCATTATTATTATCTACATGAGAGATTAGCTGTGGCTCGCGCCAAAACTCCGTTACCAAAGTCGCCTAAAATCCTGTAATGATATATTATTGACACACCCTATACGCTTGTTCGTGAAGTCTCTATAGATCTGGAGAAGAAGTAATAAACGTTTTCCGAGCTTGACCGAGCAACAATAAATCGAACAGGAATAAAAACCAGAGGCGTACTTAAAGAAATATCTTTGCGTGGCTATTTGCAATGATTAGTTTTAAATGCGACTCAAGTATCGCGATTTAATGTCAATGCTGAGATTGCGTATAATTTAATTAAATCGCAATATCAAATCTTAATTCCGTAATTGTTATTATGTAAACGATGAGCAATAACGTTTAATTTTGATTGTAAATGATTTTTAAGATTTGATTGATCATTTTTAATATTAACTTTACCTATTAAAAAAAAAAAAAAAAACACTTTTTAAAGATCTTCAATATTAGATCACATTAAAATTTCTGAATAATTTTTGTCTAAAATTTCAACAAAAATCACATATCTCGTTATTAACTTCGTTATTACATTAATTTTCTTGTTTTTAAAGAAAGAAAAGCGTATCTCAAATTTGTAAAAGTATTTGTATTAATCGATTCTAAAAATATTCAGTCGGATAATTTAATTTAATGTAAAAATCACATATAAAAAAGATTCGTATAAAAGACAATATAATAGAGTAGAAAATTTCAAGCTGGATTTCAAGCAGATACGGGACACTTCGTGATATTCCTCGTGAACATCGAGCTGTAAATTAAGAACGATACAACGGCCGTGGTGGTCGCTTCACCTGTCGCTTGCACTTCACCTCACGTCTAGCGTCCGGCGTGGAGCTTGTCCAGCCAGGCCGTGCTTGGCGTTTACTGAAAACAATGCTATAGATGTGTCTATCCGGTCCGAATTACGTGGGTCACTGCATCGTGAAATTTCTGGCGGCTGGCTGGCAAGAGGAGACGTGGCTCGAGGCTCCGCGACAATGAAACGTGCGAGGAACAATAGGTGGAAACGGGAGTATCGACGAGAGACGTACGAAGTGGATCTTTCTCCGCACTGTGTCCGCCGGCGGGTGAGCAAGACGAAGAGCTGCCATGTTGGTCGACACCAAAGGCACCGCCCCGGACTCGCGATTCCATTGGTCGTCGGCCCGTTGTTCCCGGAGTACGGGGAATGAAGGGAGGATTGCAGGGTATCCTCTCTTCACCTACGCTCCCCGCCGCGAGACTCCCCGGTCGCGTGTGTGCGAGACCGATGTAACAGTGCGATAGATGTGGGTGCGTGAGTATCGCTACTACAGACGTGTGCGTGTCCGGTGGATACGGTGTGCGTTGTATCGACGTGCACGATACGCGCCGCACACGCTCACGCGTTGAGTAATTTTCGAAAAGGACCAGAGGACTCTCCTTCTCGCTTTCTTCGGACCGAATCGAGGACAAGAAAGCGTCCCTTGGACTGGATAGATCGTAATTTCAAGTATATTTTGCGGTCTGACGGGTCATCCGAAGCAGCACAGTAGAGACCACCGGCTGGATTATGGAAGATTTCTTCGATTTTGGCTCGATGTTATTTCCTCTATCCACAACTTGAAGCCGGTTGCGGATAGACAAGAGATAGAAAAGAAAAAAAAACAAGAAGAAATGCAATAATTTTTAAATTGAATTGTTGTTTAATGTAAACGAAATAATAGATCACGAGATAGTAGATATTTCAAAACACTAAAATAAATAGAATAATTGTGAGATAGAAATAATATTGTAACAATTCGATGAAATTATAGCAATCCCTTTTATTATTTTTTCATAATTATTAATGTAATAAGTTACAATCACTATTATTTTTAATGTTAGAAGTGTAACGATTATACTACAATAAATATATCTGACTGATTTCATTAATATTATGCATCAAAATTTCGGCAATGAGCTTTGATCGTCTATTGTATTTTCCATGCATGAGACGATATCTTTATTGCCGAGTCGTCGGTGTAAAAGAAGATAATTCGTACAATCGTTAATGTTTGCTATCCGTGTACGTTTATTATCTCTATTGGTCATTAAACACGACCAATGCGTGCTGTCCGCTTTCATTAGGATTAGTCACGCACAAGTTTCGAACATTTGCCAATAATAAAAAAAGAAAAAAAACATTTGCTTATCTTGCACGCCTCTCTTTATTCTTGTAATCCCTTGCAGCATGCATTGAGCCACGGAACAGAGACACGACAATAATTTTTATTTTGCGACGTTTGTTAAGGCAGTTTACCCATTTTACTTTCATTAAATTATTATGTCCCGTTCATATTTCTATGTATCGATATTTTAGAAATCATACATTAAAAATTATACGAAAAAACGTAATATTGTTCTTTTAAGACAAGTCGACTTCAAAATTTCCAAAAAATTAATTATTGACTAATTAATTTTTAACTAATAAATTTATTTCAAGCCCCTAATAAGAAATATAAAGTTAAATAATTTCATGATTGATATAGAAATTGATAAAGATTAAAAAATATATCATTCTCTTCTGAGATAAAACATTTTTGTATGCTAAAACAGGTGAACTATAGTGTGGAAAGCGATATAAAGGAAGATATAGAAGAATGAATATATAGATAGATATAACCAACCAAAGGAAGGACTCGCGATAACTGCGGTGGTGGCGGAGCAGAGACTTCTTTGTGATTGAAAATTGATGGAGTGGAATCAAGGGAGGCTGAAGGAGGTCGGGCAAGGGGATGACGGTGCTCGCGGTTCATTTATCAAAACACGTAAAAGGGTGACATCGTTTACACGTGCGCGTTGAATTTTAAAGTAAGAGAGAGAGCGAGCGAGCGAGCGAGCGAGAGAGAGAGAGAGAGAGAGAGAGAGAGAGTTTACGTAGTACAGAAAATAGGGTTTTGCATTCCATATATCGCAGTAATAAAATAGTAATTACGATCCAACTTCTGCATACATATGAATAAATTAACATTTTGCAATGTATCTTTTATACGCATAATATATGTATATATACATAAACGTGTGTATATATATATATATATATGTGTGTGTGTGTGTGTGTGTGTGTGTGTGTGTGTTTCAGAGATGCACGTAGCTAGAATGACGCGACATTAAACTTTGTGTTTTAAATATAATTAACTTGAAATGTACTTAATAAAAATTAACATTCGTAGAATGTCATTTAAATATCGCTTTCTTATTTCCAAAATGACACAATTCAAGAAATTACATTTCCTAGAAAAAGGAAAAAGAAATTAATGACTACTCAAACAATATCAAAAAAAAAAATTCTTAATACAATTAAGTGCCGTTTTTGTCATCTTCGTTTCACAATTATTAAAATCTATTCTTTTTTAATTGTAACAATTTTAACATTTTTTTAATCACCCTTTTTAAATTTTGTTTTAATTTTGATTTCTTTTTATAAAGGTATTTAATTATAAAAGTATTATTAAGTTAATTCACTTTAATAATTGATAGAATAATATTTAACTCATTCATAATAATAACTCAAAATCTTTTATTCAGTTGTGTCACTTTTAAAATAAGAGAACGATACGTTCGTCGAATTTTATATGGAGTAGAATAAAACAGCAAGTGTGAACGATTCTTTTCTCACCGAGAATTAAAATTCGAAAAAGTCAAAACACAGGAATGAGAGAATAGCAATGTCAAGTTTGTAAAGTAACGTAGAGAATCGAATCCCGTGCTACGTATTTAAAGAAGCGCGAAACGAATCTGCGAACGAAATCGTCTGCTCCATTGAAAGCTCGTTAACAGGATCGTCGCTCCTAATGCCGCTAAGCCGCACTATCGCCGAAAGACTGACCGAGTAAGAAGCCAAGTTTTCGCCTACTTTCTGTCCATCTTAAATAGGATTAACCTTAAACTGGAAGAGTAATCCTTGCCGTATAATTGGGCAGTGAGCGGCATAGTCGCGAAGAGCCGATCGATTTATCGCGTTGCGACTTATCATTTCCGCCGCACTTTCTTTTCAATTAGCTTATTTAATTGTGGCTTATATTCTATGTCTTTTATCTTAACTTAAAACAGTTTTTATAATAAATAATCCGTAGAGAGAAATAACATAATTTCAGAAATTATAAGTTTAGTATTAAATCTTTTTATAAATATTACAATTTTTTATAACTTTTTAATTAATTCATTTTTAATTATTTGCTAATTTTTACATTAATGTTAAAGAATTATAGATGTATTCTTTTTCATATTTCCTACATATTGTATATTACTCGTTTCGATATGAAACATTTTACTTATAAAACTCGATCACAAAACTCGACCCAAAAACTAAGAACACACTTTCTCAAAACTATATTTCGCTTTACAGATGAAAAAGACGTATTCAGTGATCGCGAGTTTTTTAACAAGACAAGACATGAAGCGTTCCTCGATATAGAGTTCGTCCGGCGAATTACAATCCACCACCCCTAACGTGGTGCAGCATCCCCTTCTACGTTACCGGCTTGCCCCGCTCTTCGTGCCTCACACCGACGAGCAAGAACGAGGGGATGCGATCCGCTCCGCCCAGCCACGTGACTACAATGTCGACTGGTGGGGATGATAGGAAACCAAGAGGGGTAATTTGGACCGAGAAACTTCCCCTCTGCCGCACCCCTGCTCGTGCTCTA
The DNA here is from genome assembly GCF_001594045.1 of Atta colombica. NCBI lineage: Eukaryota > Metazoa > Arthropoda > Insecta > Hymenoptera > Formicidae > Atta > Atta colombica. The sequence continues at coordinate 1,348,012 of NW_017259490.1, forward strand.
ACCCTCTCTCTTTTCTCCTCGGTCGGCTTCTCGACGACTTTATGCCTCATAAAAATGATATAAAATTTGTAAAGACGGCGCGCTGTAACGACCGAACGGCTTGGCCGAATGGAGTGGGAGCCAAGGGTGAGTCAAGGGAGAAAAGAAAATGCACGAGCGTCCGGAGAGCGAGAAGGAAGAACGACTGGCACCAGTAGTAAACGAAATCGAAACAGAGCAACCCCCAGGCACTGTGGCCGTTCTTGACTGCAATCGATATGATTCCTTCGTACGAAAATAAACTTGGGAATATGGATGTTAAAAAAGTATAAATACGCTTCCTTCGTTCGTATTTGATCAAAATGTAAAGATTCTCTCGATATTGAATGTACAAATATCAAAATTATTTTAAAATTGATCACAGGTTGCTTGTCACATTTGTTCCAATTATTTGTTCGAATTACTGGCGAAAAGATTCCGCCTGAAGATAAACTGTCGGCGTCAGATGGATACGTTTTACAATCGAGATAGATAGATTAGCTGTTTTTATCGTGCAGGTCGGTTGGCCGATAGAAGACAAAACCGTTTGAAGATGTAAATTATTGCGTATCTTTCAATGAAATACTTTAAATTGCAGATGCAACGGTTTGATTTCATCACGTAAAGAGAATCAGGAGAATTCACAAATTTTTTTAAGAAAGTCTTATTTATGAGATTTTGCTTATTTGTGTCCTACTAGAAACTTAATTAGATCACAGTAGCAATAATAAGTTTTTTATACATTTGTCACAGAAAAATTGATTGATTTCAAAGCAATTAATGAGAGAAAAGGAAAAAAAATCTAAAATGCTATATAGTTAGAACGTATATTTCTGTGTACATTTCATTCATTTCAAAAATGTTTAATGCATAAGTAGATATAAGTAGTTAAATATTTCATAGAAAATTAACTTTAAAAAAGAATCATTTACATCCCAAAGCATATTTAAAAATCAATCTTGGACGACATTTAGCAGTCTTATTGAGACGGATAAAACTGGCTAATCGGCAAATCGATTATTCTGCAATAAGTATCGAGATGCGTATCATTCCGAGAATGGTGATAAGGAAGGATACGAAGTCTTTGCCAGTTTCGAAACCTCTTTGTTGAAATTCGGCGGTGGAAAGGTAAATGCAGACAAAGAAGGATGTTATCGTGGCGATAGATACGAATCTCGAAAACGATATTCCGTACCGAGTATCGATTGTTTGCGCCACAGACACGTTTTACTATCGCTAGTAAAACATGAGTAAGTCACGTTGGCGGTGACAATTGATCTGCTCTTTTGCGGTCATAGAAACGCTTCATGCTACCAATAGATCCTTTACGGCGGTATCGAGCAGCTTATCTCGCCTATCTTGCCGATATTTCGAATAAACTGTGATGAAATTTTTTAACGTCCATATTTCCATTCGAGAGACGAAAGTAAGTTTTCACGCTATAAAATAAGAAATATTCAAAGTAAAAGATTCAATACAATTGTCCAATCGATTTCCCAAACTTGAAAAATAAGTCTTGTAAAGTTGCAAAGATTAAATTACAAAACTGATGAAATTATTTGAGCATTAAAATAGATTTTGTAAGATTGATTTTATAAGATTAATTATGTAAAATATTTAAGGAATAGTAACATTTCTGTTGCATTAATAGAATCTTTTATTTTTTAATTTTAATTTAATTTTGAAAAGTAGAACATCATAATACAAATTTGAAGAAAAATTCAGGAAATTAATTTAATAAATTTATCTTGAAAAATCTATTTTATTGGTTTTCAATATTACAATTCAAATATCAATATCGAAAGCAATCTACAATGTAAAAACCAGTCATCAATACTAACATCGAGAGTCAAGTAGGCATTTCCTGAAAAGGTTTCGTACGCGCAAGAAAAATTATCTTTACAAATCGCATAACTTCGAAAGAAATAAAAATTCATATGCAACATGTTTTCAATTAAAGACAATCATTGGTCAACAAAAATATATGTATAGTATAATAGATACTCTAGAAATTGACTACCGGTGAGATATTAGCCCAGTATTAATTTTTACATGTCGATATGATATCAAAAGAATATTGGAATGATTCCAATGGGCCACAAGACTTACAATACTATTACAGTATGAAGTTACTGTATTAGATACAGACACGCTGCAAATATATGACGGAGTATATGTTTGTACTGTCTCATATTGTATAATATTAACATCTGACAAATTAACATCTGATTTTGGATAAAATATAGACACAATATCGAAAACGTACTGATAATGTCCTGAATCAATACTACTATTCAATACTGATCCATATATTGAATGATAAATATTGAATAGTAGTATTTACAGAAATTATGTAAATTCGATTTTAACGATTGCTATTAAATTGTTCCAGCATTTTTCTAATATAAATCTATCTGAAGTAATTGTTTTTTTAAATACTAGGTCCTGTATTTAAATAGGAAACTTATTTTTCGGCATAGGATCGGTACTTCACCAGGATTCAATACGATATACCCTATGAATTCCCACTTGAGTAATAGCAATTATTTGCATTATGAATTAAGTAGATAGGTATGGATTTCTTCTTAAAATATTATTTATAGTGACAAGATATCTACCCCTTTTCTGCAATTACACAAATTACATACAAATTCAAAATTTTTAAGGTTTAAAATAGGCGCATGATGCAAATTTTTTCTTTATTTAAAATCGTTTTCTTTCAAATGTATATATTTTTTCGCGTATCTACGTCAATTAAATATTTCGTAAATTAAAATTGCACAATATGATTGAGTTTTTTACGGTTTTTGCGTCACATTGCAAAATAGTCACCTGACAGGTAATATTTAACGTCAGATGTGTGTTTGCGAATCGAGTTCTCGTCGTTAAAACGAGCAACCGACCGCTTGTAGCTGATAAACGTCTATCTTATCCTTTTATAGCATCCAGGCAATAAATAGTTTATGGTTGTTGCCGATATTGAGCAAATGGCACGTACAAATAATAATAACGCATATGGCGTGGAGTAGTAATTAGAATTACGAGTGATAATTGGGTAATGTGAGGCTTTATTTTTAGAAGATCATAAAACCGATCAAAAAGTGCGATAAGATTCTGCAATTTGTGCACATGTAAATAATTACCATTTATTACATGTCAATAGTAAAAGTCAAACTTTGCTAGTTGAAACATGCATATGTCATCTTCAGAAATTATGATTTTAACGATTGCTCTTAAATTAGTCTATAAGTTATAAGTTTATCTCAAGTTTTATTACACATATAATTAATATTAAATATTTAATTACATTAGCAACGTTTGTAATGTTGTATGCAAAACAGATTTGCACGACAATTCAAGATTGTGTAATCGACAAATAAGAGACTATTAGTACTTTATTATATAACTTCAGCCATTTTCTCAATAAATAATTCATACATGTACGAGGTATGCAGTGAATTCGCGATAGAGAAAAACAACGCCGACAATATGTCGCGCGAAGTTTAACTGTCGATAAAACGAGCCGATTGTCGAATCCCATTCAGGGTTGAACGTCGATCGAGAGAGACCAAGCGAATAGCAGGTGCGATCGTATGCGACAGCGATGTTGAGGCCAACCGCAAAGCCGTGTTGCGAACGACTCTCCTATATACAGAGATAATCCGTAATCCTTCAATTATTATCGAATTACAATAATTATGGCCGGACGTATAATACAAACGTCTGATTCTCCTGATTGTGTCTATCGTGGATTGGCAAAAATAACGCGTTGCAGCAAAAAGTTCTATTGCAATTTATCTTGTTATACAGTTATGTTACCACTATAATATATACATAATAGATGTAACTTTATGTCACGAATCATATATCGTGTTGATTATTACTACTGCATTCAATAAACACATTTTTATATAAATTAGCTTCGTATGATAATATCTTTATTATGTGCAAAAAATATAGGCATTAGATTTAACACCGTAGACGTAAAATATCAGAAGTGTCTCGACGCGAAGATACACGAAGCGACGAGATCGATCGTATCTTTACACGCGAGCCGTCGATTTTTTTCAGTATAATTCTTATACTTGTTAGTATTAATATACAATAAATACCAATTTATGATATGGATTTAATGAATTCGAAACCATAATCTACATCATGTTAGTGTTTATATCAACACCAATACTGTGAGAATTATATAAACACCGCATGATGTTAAATCCGCATCTATATTTTTTAAAGCGTACATATAGTATAATACGTATTACAAAATATTACTGTCACGGTTTTTAATGGAACGGTATTAAGCTGTTGGTACATCCGACAGAATCATCGAAATGCCGATATTGAAGTACAGTTATATTGATGCCCGGTATAAGACATTGTCTATATACAAGGGTAGGTGGAAAAGATATAGAAAGGAAAAGAGAGGTACATTATTTTCTACAACTAGGAGAAACCACATTTCATTCGAAGCCAGTGTCCATCCCCGATCATCATCTTCGACTTTAATTTACCGAGGTAGAGTGGTCTTCACATTTCTGCAGTGACATCGCACTCGCTGTATGTACGTTGCCCATACATATAACTCGGATGGTCGCTTCAAAAATCAGAAGACACCCTAGCGAACATATCCTACCCCGCATCCGCGTCTCTCATACGTAACCCACTCTCTCGTTCTTTCTCTTTCTCTCTCTTTCCCTTTCTCCTTTTCTCCCTCCCCCCTCCCCCTCTCTTTCTTTCTCTGTCTCTCTTTCTCGTTCCTATCCCACCAAACCTCGAGTCGCGCCGATGTGGTGCTCCCACTCTAGCTCTGAACTCTGGGAAGTCACACGCACACACCAGCAAATAACGCCCACGCGGTCTGCACGGTAGGCGTGGCTATCTTGTCATTTGTCTCCTCTACTTTCCCCGAGGCGTTAGGGGATCCCCGGGATGGCGCTCTGTTCCTAGCTTGACGTATGTACTGCCGCTACAACCCCCGTTTTCGTATCGCGCTCTTCGTTTTCCGCGCGCCCGCCGCGTTCTCCTCCTCGAGTGCTTTAGAGTCGCGCGTCCCCTCCCTTCTGTGCCGCGCCGGTAGTTACTCTCCGTCTCTTTCCGTTTTTCCTTTCCGTCCACCCTGCATTTGTCGTTTTTCTTCTACAGCCTCTCTCTCTCTCTCTCTCTCTCTCTCTCTCTCTCTCTCTCTCTCTCTCTCTCTCTCTGAAAGATGCTTCCATCCCTCGCTCCATTTTGTTGCGTGACAACTTCTTGACGCCAGTCACGACGTCCACGGCTCCCTTTGCTGACGACGATTCTCTTACGAGGATCACGCGCGGCCCACTTCGTCTCTGACCCTTCCGGACCTTGCTCCCCGTCACGATAAGAACGAGTCGGGCGTCGTCATGTCTACGAAGTAGTTACTGAGAAACTTGTAGGTTATTCGGTTGACGCAATATCAATCGATGTAGTATGGAGAATGGACGAAACACTAAATGCAACTTGCAATTTGATAAATCCTGAAGCTGAGAGCGAATTGCAGGCTGTAGCTAAAATCGTTATTTAAATAGCGAAAAAGAAGTGATTAAATTATTATTTGTTGCATTCAAGATTATTTCCAACGTACACGCATACTAATACTATTTGTAGTACGCTCTCTGATATGTATTATCAGATTGTACTTTTCGAGGTCATCGTGACGTCTTCTTATTTACATCATGGTGTATATCATGATGACAATGCTTTTTCCTAAATGATGATAAAAAGCTATCACTAAAGTCCTGACAATGATATGATAAATTTTAGATTGCGTTCAGAAACTTCATTCGAAACTGCACCCACGAATCATTTTAACCTTGTTAAATCATACGTTAAACAAGGATAAAATGAAACATAGGTTTACTCAAGAAGTTCCTGAATGCAGCCTTAAATTCTCAGATCAATCGCGCGTGAACGTTCTATCAATCGTATCATTTGGCAGTAGATCAGACAGTTGGGAATTCGCTTTCCCTCGACAACGCTCGCGCAGACATGCCCGCAGTCGTAAACTCCTTATACTCAAGGCACACCTCTCGAAATTGAACAATATGCTCAATATAGACTCCAGACGTCACTGCAAACCGATATTTGCTCCGACTGATAAGCCGAGCGATAACTGCGTACTAGCAATCCCAATTTTAAATAGAGCCGTAAACTTTATTTCCAGTTTTGCGAAACGACAAGATAGTGAAGTTACTGAATGATTATATCCAAAACAATAATTTATAAATCATATTACTTCTTACTGTGGTGACAAAAATAACAAATAGAATATACTGAGTGAGTATTACATTCGCGACTGGACTTCTAATGAATTTCAGGGTTTTAAATCACAGCACAGATAATTGTTAACAATTTTTATAACTGAACAGTAAGTACGCACTTACTATTCAGTTATTATACTTTAGACTTACTGGTCTAAAATATACCATAATATTTTCCTTTTATCCCTAATTAGTGTGTACTTTTTAGATATATATTTAAAAATTTAACGAAAACAAGAAAGAAAGTTCTAGAACAGTTCAGAGCAACAATAAAAAACAAACCTAATAAAATTTTCTAATGTTCTTTCTCCACTCTCTTTCTATTCTCTTCTATGAATGCGAGAGAAGCGGCAAGATTGATTTCTTGCAACAGCGTAGGAATCCCAAGCTGTTCTTTTCTGCTTTATTTGCACGTGAATTTTCAGGTAAACAAACAGTGAGATATAGTGCATTTCTTATGAAGGCGAAGGGTAATCGCCGAAGACTACTTCGCTGGTGGTGGGATCGCGAACTCGCGTGGTCAAGGCATTACGAGGTCGACCGGGAGAAACAACAAACGATAATCGTTGTAGTATAGCAAGATCCGCAAGATCGCCGGTAGTCCAAGAGAAAAGAGGAAACACCACGTGTGCGACGTATGCGTGTGCGTTCGCTCGACGGGGCAAGCACGCCAACCACTGTCTCCATCGTAGGAGGGGCAACTTCGGGTCAAAGGTGGGGTTAAAATCTGAAAGTGGGGATGAACCGGAAGGGATGCGCGTCGGTGACACTGAACGTTAACCAGTATGACCGCCTCGAATAACTATACGCAAGAGATAACTATACGAAAAGAGACACGAAAGATCGTAGCATAGAAAATTCTATTAAAGTATTATATAATATTGTAATATTATAGCTAAAAACGAACAACAGGCAAAGATAAAACAATGACAGACTAGGCACCTAAAAAATTACTCTGTAAAATTACTCTCGGGCAGACTAGACTCACAAGAAAGAAAATTCGGTGCTAGAGATCGCACGAGCAACGAGAAGTGCAGTGGAGAAGGAGCGCCATGCGATTCTAGAAGAAGGGATGCTGTACAAGAGGAAGACGTGCGAAGGGGTTGGTTAGAAGGAGTACGGTGGAGGGACAAGGGGCTGTGTATAAGAGATCGTGAGGTAGCGGACAAGAACCCGTTTATATGAACAAGGATGCACGCGATTAAAACGAGAGGATGCGAATTGCAAACAAACAGCAGTGAGAGAGATGTGATCGAGATAGGATGAACCAAGGGAGGAAAGGAGTGCAAGCGGCAACGCGGACACAGGCGTGAGAGATCGTACCAAGGGGAACGAGCGGTACTAGAGAGCGAGTAACGCCACGAGTACGAGCGAGATGTGATAGGTGGGGAGTCTGCTCCGGGTGTGGAGGCAAAGAGAGAAGGAATGGATGGAGGGGAGTAAGAGCGAGCGAGCCAGAGGGAGAGGCGCAGTCAGACAGTCAGGCAGGCCGCCCGGCAAGCAAGGAAGGCAGGCAGGCAGGCAGGCAACTATAGGCAGGCAGGCAGGCAGGCAGGCAAGCAAGCTAGCAGGCAGCCAGTGCACCAGCCAAGACCACTAGATCCGCTCGGCTTACCGACTTAGAGACTTAAGCCGGCAGGCAGTCCGAAAGGCTCAACCGGCTAAGCCTGGCGGACCCACCTACCAACCGACTTACGCGGCGCTAGCCACTACGACGCGTTTCATCTACCGGCGGGAAAATCAGGATACACCGCTGCAACCGGCGGTACCGCCGCCGCCTTCTTATATTTTCCTCTATCGCCGTGTCCCGCTCCGCGCTTCTCCTCTCCGACGCACGTTAAGGGCAGAGGTGCGAATAGTGACGAGTGCTACGCGATCATCATCGACGCGCTCGTGCCGACGACGACGACGACGACGACGACGGCGGCGACGTCGACGTCGTTACCCGCGGCCGCGCCGTCTGACGACGGTCGCGGGTAGGAGACCACGTTGTTCTCGTGCCACGCGTCTGTAATTCGCATGTAAACATTCACGTAGTGAATTCCCGGAGTGGCGAACGAGAATTCGGAAGTGGTGATAATACAGATTGTGGTGTCACGAAGGTGCCGTGCTCGTCCATCGCGTGCTATCAAATTCGCCGTAACTCTGATTGGTGACAGAAGCGAATGTCGGCTCTTGATAAACATCTCGCCGGAGAGAGTGGATGATGAGAGGAGTCAATGTAGTGGTCAATGTAGTGTTAGATATTATAGGGAACTTTTGATTACGTCTACAAACATTCTACGTTCTATCTGATCTATGAACGCTTCGATGACATTCACAGAGAGGATGTAAAAGCGTGAAGAAGAATCGTGACAAATCGTGAATACTCGACACCAGCAAAGTGAGAAACAAAAATTCAACAGATAAAAACGAAGCAAGAGAAGTAGATGAGTTCATCTACCTCAAGTGGAAGATATTTGTGAGGATGATAGTGCTAGTAATTCAGCCTACTTAAGCGACGTATTTTATAACTCTTCTAGTTTTTTTTTTTTTTACGTAATATAAGTGACAATGAACCGACAATTTGCCTGATTTATCAAATCTCCACGTGTCATACATTTCGGAGTCTTGCCGTGAATTCGCGACCGTCCACGTAATTCCCGTCGGTCCATCTCGAATACCTCCAGCGCAAAATGTCGCGTATACGTTTATCTTGTCAATGATACGAGAGAATCGGAGCGCCAGCGGAAGAGCGCCGACGGTATAACGAACACGCTGTAAAAGCTGTAATCTTTAAAAAAAAAGAAAATTATACCAGTATAATCTCTTTACAAATCTATGGAAGAATCCATAAACCTCATTATTGATTATATTAACATCCGCGTATTGTATTGTCTGATAGAAACCGATGCGTCAAAATTTTCATGATAAGTTCTCTTTTCGAAGGAAACAAGCCGCTTGATGTTTTTGATTGATAATCACCTTTAAAAAACTATCACGCAAATTTGTGGTTGACGACATTCTCCGATCTACGAGATAGAGAGGACGTTTGAATGTGTCCTTAGAAGGAGCCAACGAACAAACCGTGATCGCGCTGATTCACGGCCTTTCGCGGGCCAGATTGATCGTGTCATCAAGTTGTAAGGAACAGTCAACACGACGTTAACCTTCTATAGTATGGAGCGGGGCGGCGGGGCCGGGGGGAGCCTCGAACTCGCCGGAGGCGGCGGCGGTGGCGGCGGAGGCGGCGGCGGTGGCGGAGGCAATGCGGATTTGTGTCTGCAGGACCTCGTGATCGGACCTCCGAGCAGCCTCTCGGTGCAGCATCATCAGCACGCGGCAACCGCCTCGATGGCCGGCCTGCACGGCGACCATCTTCAGGGCGCGATGCACCACCATGATCTCCACGGTAATTCGCATCACGATACCTCGATGCTGCACAATTCCAGCCACCAGCTGCACCATGAGCCGCTGGAGAAACTTAAACGTGGTGAGTCGTTCACAATACTAAAGACTACCGTCATCCCGCAATCATCATTGTGATTTTAACGTGATCAGTAATTTAGATGTAGTTCATTTACAAATCGTGTATTATTAATTTATTTCTATGGAACAAACATACACATCCTGTATCTTCACGAGATAATTTATTATTACTTATTGTTATAGATATTTATTAGGGATGTCAAGTAAGTTTCAAAAGAAATAATTATTAATATTCTTATTATTTTTTTCAAAGAGCAACTTTGATACCTATCTACTTTGATACCTATGCATAAATCCACAAAAATAATTGATAGTTTTCTAAAGTAGTGTAGAAATGATGCCTGGTTGTTTAAATTAGGTTTGAATAAATTATTTCTATCTAAAATGGTTTTCTATCTACTAAAATATAAACGCAATAAATAGATACATCATTTTTTCATTCAGAACTGTAATACAGTATATACAAGATGTCCCACGGTGAGGAGTTGAAACTAGCTAGTCAGCTGTCATTTTCAAATGTATTCAGTTATTGAAAAAATATACACTGCATTGAAAAGAGGAAAATCTGCAGTTTTTAATGAGTATAAATAAAATGTAACAAATATATTTGTATATAAATTTATTTTATTAATGAAAAATGTGCTAATAATCAAATAAACTAATGATTATCCAAGATCATAAACACGATTCAAAACAATGGAAAATTTAGTAGCAGCTATCAAAGGTTATCAACAATATTAAAAACATGTAAAAAGTTTTTACGAGTTTTCGTAAAAAAGAATTGAGTTTTGTACAGATTCGAATAATCGCACTTCAAAAATATTAATCATTAGGATATTTAGCGCATTTTTATATATATCAATAAAATAATACAATTATATTTTGTTAAATTTTATCTATACTCATTAAAAGTTACGTACTTTTCTTTTTTCAACGCAATTTTTATTTTTTAATAACTAAATATATTTGACAATGACAGCTGATCAGTTTCAACATATTCCCGTAGAATACTCTGTATATCTATATAAAAAAATATTATTTTAAAATTCAATGTAAAGTTTAATGTAATTGCAAATGTTTTTCACAGTGTAAATATTACTGCATAAAATGCGTGAGATACAATGAATCAAATCGCATTCTGTAAAACATGAAAGAATTAAGTATGATAAAATCGTAGTAAAATAACTTCGCAAATGAGTTCGATACTTAAGTACAATCAACATGTTAAATTCTTATATATTGATTCCGACAAGATATAAGCTTTACTTTTTCCATTGTCATACCTTATCGCGTTATAATCGCTTGTAGCTGACTTGTCATAGCGCTTGATTTTATTGTTGACGATATTATCGATCCTCATTGATTCGTGCGATAAGTACCTGATGTTTTTCCTGACTGCGTCGCGCGAAAGTATTATCGTACATTCTCCGTCGAAAATCTCGTATCGGATGTGTCATTCGTAAAATAAGATTGATACGTATGACGTTGCATAAATGTAGGAAACTTTCTTTATTCGTCGTGACAAACGTGCTACGACAAATAAACTTGCAAGGCGCAAACAATTGGAATTGATGAAATAATTCGTTGAGAAAAATGAGAGGTTTGTTCGCACGATTTAGCGCGATGAATCGCAATGTGACGCATGATCTAAAATATTCAATTACGTGCTACCTCGCCGATAAACCTCGATAAGAAGGAAAATTTAATATATTTCCTCTCTCGTCACGTTTTTATCGAAAGATCTATAATTCAAATATGTTCACTGCACACGCTCCCACTCTTATTCTAGAAAACATTGAAACGAAATTAATAATATTTTTATTGTGATCAACTGCTAACTAATCATAATCTATCTATGTTTCGTACTACAAGCAAATCTCTCAAACAATGATAATCGTTTTATAAATAAATATATAATCATTTAGCAAATTAAAAAGAAGAAATCAATAAACAAATTCCACGTTATGTTATTTAGAGACTCTTTGAAACTCGATTCTTTTTTTCTTTTTAATCATAAGAGACTCTTGTCTGAAACGACATTGATTCTCGTCAAGTGCCAGATGAGATAAAATTTTAGTACGAATAACTTTGATAAGCGTTGTGTTATTTCTACCCATGATATGAAACAGGCAGATAAAACTTCGAGCCCATTTGATATTGATGCGCCGAAAACTCGAGAGTACATGCTTACCTATTTTTATAGAGGCTAAACTAGTCATTATTTAAATTTGTTATTTTCCATGGTCCGATATAACTATTTTTACTTAAACATGTCGCTCATTTGCTACAACAATGACACAACTCAAAAATTACCATTTTTTAGATGTTTGTAAAAGAAGAGTAGAAATATAAAGAAAAAGAAGAACGTATATAAAAAAAAAAACATACTTTTATGGTCTCTATGATCAGTTATCACGCTAAAATTGTAAAATTTTGAAGTAATCTGAAAAGTCGTCAGCGCGTAATTATATATCTGATTTATATATTGAATTATATATCTGAGATAATTTATTTAAATACATATACATGCATAGATATATTAATATTATACCAATATCTGACTTTGACTCTTCTCTTACTTACAATTAATTAATTTATTCATATGATGAGTCTTGTTTTTATAATTTATTACTAGTAATATTACAAAATTTTTATATTTCAAACTTATTTTCTGAAAAACTGTTTTTTTGATTTGTGTTATTGTAGTAAACGATATTATTTGAGAAGATTTTGTTCTCGTATCATTTTTTTATTTCAAAAGCAACACAACTAAAAAAAATACAGAAAAGAGAAAAATTATTTTTCAACATAACAGAAAATGATTGATTAATCAAAATAATATCGGCAAAAAAAATATATTCTTAATATAACCATATTATTTTCATCATTTTCATTTCATATCTCTTAAAAAATCATTCTTTTGTGCGTTGTGATGATTTTAACAATTTTTTTAAACCGCTTTTTTTTAACTGCTTTTTTATATTGTGATAATTTTTTATGAAGTTAAGTTTATTTTTGTTTGATAAGCTAATGTTTATTTAATTTATTCATGGTAATAATTCGAAAATCACTTTTTGTGTCACTTTTGAAATAAGAGAGCAATATTATCTTTCTTTACTCTTCTGTTACAAATTTTTTAAATATTTAATTTGCAATACAAATATTTTAAAAATTGTACAAATACATTGTATTTATACACAAGACCCATGGAAACGCTTCGTTACACCGCAAAATCATAACCGAAGAAGAGTTCGTTGAAAATGTTCGTCGAAATGGACTAGTCGAAGACGAGTTTCATAACGCGTTAGTCGTTCATTGTAATGTAGTGTCATTCGCGCGAACGGGTGAATTCAGTCACACGTATGGCGATCATCGAAGACGACGAAGACGATCCTCTTCTGTGGCAACGCCACCACCTGTTTTGTGATTCATTAACTCACCGGCTTATCGGGATAAGGTAGACTTATCCGGGGCTCGAACCCGACACTGCGGCTAAACCCGATCTTATTCCAATGGCATTCTATACCTATCCCGGTTCCAGTTCTAGACTCGCGCCAGCGATTCCCACCATTCAGGATCGCGAGTACTCTAAGAAGAGCTTCATTTTTCTCAATGTATCGAAAGTTTTCTTTTCACTCCCTCACCGACAATAAATCGTGTTCTCGTCTACATATGTAGATGAATTCAACGAGGATAGATAAATCAATTTTAGCTTATGAATCCATTCAGAGGATAAAACTTTGTACGCAATTTACAATTATTATAAGGATTATTCTCAATATTGCTTATTTTCCTAAGCATTATGCATTCTTAATGATTTTTCATTTAACTGCTCTATCACTATTCGAGCTGGCTCACTTTCGCATTATTTGTCGCGGCGCTTGATCGGGTCAACAGGTAGGATATTGATAAATTCAAAGCGGCCGCGAGCGAATTAAAATTTCTATCATGAACGCTACCCCACATATTATTGTCATTAATATCGCGACGGGATTACGCGAACTCTATTAATATCAGCACGTCGATGAAAATTAATGCCAGCGTCGACCGCGATAAAAGCAATGCCATGCTCTAATGAAAATGATGCGGAAATAGCTGGACGATCGGATCGAGATTGCAAGCGAAAATTCGGTGCAAGAAGAATCGTCGCGGAAAATCTGTTATCCCCACTCGGCCGACGAGAAGCTCAATATTTTGTCAACAGGGTGGCATACGGTCGGCTCCGATCTGCGCAGTCCCCGTTAGTCATTAACTACCCCTTTATTATCGCGCGGCCTTGCAATCGAGCCAGCAGATGCGTCGAAGTCCACCCTTAATGCACCCCTCTCCCTTCCGGACTAATGGTGTTGACAAATTGCTCAGCTAGCCTCTATCCTCCCCGGGGAATGCGCCCGCAAAAATCTCTTCACCGCAAACTTATGGGCGTTTAGACGCGAAATTGAACCGCGACTCCTGCAGATCGCGATTCCTGCATGTGGGATAAACTTTGTCGTGCAGTGATCTGAAACGAAACTTCAAATTCCCGTAACGTAACAGAAGCAAAGGATGGGATATCGTTTCTTGAAACTGTTTTATCAAAACGCATTTGTGACCCTGTATTTGTGAACCTATATTTAAAATTTCAATAATATAATAACGGCTCTATTACATGCGTATTACAGAAGCAGAACAAGCCATCATGACATCAAACTAACATTAAAATAGCTTCAAAATGATCACTGAAAATTTACTTTCAGTTTTGATTTTTATCGTAACTTGTTCTCTTTGGATTACGCGTAAATATAAAATGTATAATATTATATCTATAGATAGTACATTTACTGTAAACTTTCATGGATGGCAAGTAATGTGTTATTTGTAATACTGTTATTGTTACTTTTTTATAATAGCGATTTGTAATGACGTTACAATTTTTCATGATAGGGTTGGAAGAGTCATTTTGGAAAATAACTTGATCCTGATTACATAATCAATAAAAATAACGCCGTTACTAATGCGTTACTTTTTTCAATAAAAAACGAGTAATGGTACTTCGAAAACTGACTATTCTAATGATATTATCGTTACCGTCATGAAAAATTGTAACGTCATTACCAAATCGTTGTTATAAAATAACGATAATGGAAACGGTATTATAAATAACGCGTAATGCTATCTTTAATTGATTTAAATTATACACAAATTTGAAAAAAATTTAATAGTAATGAAAATGTCACGTCAATTTTTGAATCATATTATGAGACAATTAGCTGATATACTTTTATATTCTTCTACACGAATACTTCTTTGAACCGTTCACAATTGGCAGGCACGATCAGGTCTTTCGATTAACTGCGCTGATGTTCCGGTTCGATTTTCTCGATCAGCCAGCCAATCGTGGCGATCCTTTAAGCGCCGGGGACCGAACTGGTGGGATCAACATAGAAATGAACTGATTTCCTTCCCATTATCTCAGCTGCTGCGGTAAGGCAGGTCCCTATGTACTTCAACAACGAGGTTTTGTGTACTCAGTGGGTTCCAACCGCCGTCGGCTGGGACAGGCTCATTCCCGAGGGTTGTTTCACCGACAAAATTCCTGTGCGTGCCGATGTGAGAGAATTGAGCGACTACTAGTGTAACAAATGTCACGATTGTTAAAACAAGTGCTTGTAACTGGAAGTTATTTTAATACTTTTATATACATAATTTATATATCTAATCAATAAACTAGATTTTTTACAATGTATTTTTTAATTTATTCATTCTACGTATATTTTTCACATTAAATAATCTTTATAATTTTTTTTTATTTTATTATAATTTGATTCAATTGATCGTCTTTAAGAAAGTCCTTCGGAAAGATGATACGATTCGAGTTCAGGATTTTAGAGAGAAAAAATATGTTAAGTTCATAATTTCTCATTGTAACAAGATGATTATTCCCAATCGTTCGTTCTCGACGTCTTCTCAAATTTTGACACCCGAGATTTCGGAAAGCGCCAGGCAGTCTGAACTTCTCGTTTTGTAGAATTTTTCTAAATATCCTCGTCACGCCCCCAAAGGAGCTACTTGTTCTCGGATTACTCATCGATTCTATATGCTTTCTCCGCATGTCAAGATGAAACTAAACAAATTGCTTGACGAGCGATAACGAACCCTATCCGTAAAATCGCTCCCGACGTTTCTGTGTCAGACAAACAAACTAATCGGTAGTTGTACGGCTCTCATGATTCTCTCTATCACAAGGGAATTGATGTCTACGTAGAACAAAACACTTAAGGATAATCTCTCTTGAGTACTTTATACACAATTAGGTGATTTCAAACATACCATGAAACATTAACGTCATCAAAAATTGTGAGAGCTCTTTCAATGTTAATAGCTATCAGGATTGGGTAAGTTAATGTTTTTTTTTAACTGAAGTTAAGTTAATGGCTTTACAAAATTAATT
>NW_017259490.1:1364311-1366155 GCF_001594045.1 Atta colombica
TGTCTTTATGTATTTATAGGCAGAGCGATTTTAAGACTTCGGATACAAAATACTTTGCTCCGGTGACGCATAGCGCCTGGTTGCGGTTGACTAATAAACGACTTCCTAAGGAAGCCAAGGATTAGGAGATTAGGGGCGGAGACTCAGCGGCAGACTAGGACTTTCTCTCGCCCGAGCAGGCTGCTGGGCCCGCAGGTGCTCTCACCACGCCGTCGTACCTCAACCCCTGACGTAACCCCGACGTTCCTCCTATTACGGAGATCGCACGCTTTAGTAATTATTGGACTTACGGCTGCGCTCGTCCGTCATTCGAGAAACGCTATCCCCTATACGTGACACATTTTGGTTTTCTCAGAGAAAAACGCGTGTTCGAAGAAAAAAACTTGTGTCTTGTTTTACAAAGAGAAAAAAAATGTGTCAAGTTAATAATAAAATAAAAAAATATAAAAAAAAACAATCGATAGAAAATTAATTAATTAAAAAAAGAAAAATTAATTTAAAAATTAATTTGAGAGGTATTTTATTTGCGCTTGATTGAATTATTAAACATTATTGTATTATGCGTTACTGAGATATTGAACATTAATTTTAATGCCATTTTTAAAACTAATAAAAATACAATAGCGTAAGAGAATTTCGATGACCGAGCTATTTCATGTGACTTTTCAAGCACTTCACAGCTGCGTGATATATATATTTCTCGCCAACCCTCATAACCCCCTTTAATGTCGAATTACGTCGTCCCATGGTCCACTAAACACGCACAATTTTTATGCCACGTTTTATATTTTTATGTTCATCTTTTCATTGGCTATTAAACAATCATTGAGCATAAAATTATCAAAGTCCGAGAAATATATTAATAATCCTATCGAAATATGATGTAGCCATTTATAAAGTATAGATATAAGTTTATATTTTTATAAATATTTATACAATATTACGTGAATTGATGATATTAATAAATCCGTTAATATCCGAATTTTCTACGAGAAAAAAATATTCTTTATAACTATTTATACTATACAATAGAAAACTATCACATTCATACGTATACATAGTCGTCACAGATAACGTAAATCATTTCAGAGATATGGAGATATTTCTGTTTGATTACAGCAATAAATTAATGGCACCAGAACGTCAATTCGCCAAATATCTTTTGATTGATACCGCGTATATTGACGCGAGCTTTATTGCAGCGTGCGCGAGTAAAACTTATGGGTGATGAAAGCAGCAGCGCGGGGCGTCGAAATAACAGCAAGCTGTTAATTTTGTATCGGAGATCGGACTACAATGGCCTAAATCATAATCCGCGGCTTTTATAGTTTCCACGGCTTAACGTCGGTGTGTACAGTTATCACGGCCTGGATTATACTCGCGCATGTGTATCGAAAAATTAACGAAATTGCATTATTTACTCATTTATTACTCATTTAGACAAATATTAATTTTCGATTATAATCTATTTCATTCAATATATCAATTATAATATCTAAGATAAAATTATATATTATCAAAGTTATATTCTTACTATTATATTATACATGCGTAATTATTACGACATAATTGTATTTGTACATAAAAGTAATTGAATTAAGTACTTAATTGTTTATCTTTGTATTACAATATTACATAAATTATTTTACATCAATCTCTAACACTGAAAAAAAATGTATTAAATTTTTATAAATATTTATTTGAATAATACTAACAAAATATTTATCGAATGTAATTTATCTAATATAAAAATCATTAATTTGATTTAATCTTGAACTTGACTATCATTTTTTATTGACTAGATATTCATTATCATAAATAAATGTTTAAAAAATAGTTTTAAA
>NW_017259490.1:1366255-1372711 GCF_001594045.1 Atta colombica
CTGCAGCGATTTTTATGCAAATTTCCTGAAGCTCTCTGGTCATTCTTCGGAAGGTTTCGATAGTACGACGTCGACCGACAGAGAGTTCACTGTAACATCGCGATATCGACAAAAGGGCGTAAGTCGACTTAGCCCGAGCGCAAACTCGGGCATGGCCGAGGTCATGGGATCGCATCGGGACGAGAGTCGATGGGGCTAAATGGAACGAAATGAAAACGGTGCGCGCGACTTCACCGCTGCAATCGTCGCTGTCGCTCGTCGTCGTCTTCGTCGTTGACAACGACGACGATGACGAAGACGGCGTTCTCGCATGCACAGCCGTCCCGTAAAATCCGTACGGATTAGTGGTCCACTAATATATCCCGCGGGCGTAAAAACGCGCGCGACGAGGCAGTTGAGATATTCATTCCCGTCGTCGTCGTCGTCGTCGTCGTCGTTGTCGTCGTCGTCGTCGTTTCCCCCTCGCTCGTGCAGGACGGGCCCAGTTTGTCTTTGGCATAAAATAACTCGAAGCACGGGGAAAAGTAATAAATTTGTGAGTTACAACCTGTCTCTCTCTCTCTCTCTCTCTCTCTCTCTCTCTCTCTCTCTCTCTCTTTCTCTCTAGTTACCATCCCTACTCCTCTCTCACTCGACGTTCTAACTCTCGCTTTTCTTTATTCTGTTCGCTCGACCGTACATTGCGGTTCCTTTCTCCCCTCGTCATCTACACGCTTTCATGGACCGAATTTCGATCTCTTCTCTGCTGTGTGAAAACATGTGCGAACTGAAGCAACGCGACACTTGATGTTAAAGAACTGAGGCGCCGCGCGCTTCTCTGTTTTTCTCTCATTCCCGAAAATGACAATTGAATGTTTCGATTTTTTTTTTATAAAAACGCGATTTTACTCTTTTCGTTATTTCAAGAGTTTGCGTTTTATATTCATTTATATTCAATAATTAAGTGAAATTTTATTAATATTCGTGTTGTGCCTCAGTATTTTTGGCAGATGTTCGACGTATGGAACATCTTTCGTCTGCGTCGACAGAAAGAAAGGTTCATATTGTTTCGACGTTTTCAGGTCGAGGGATCAATATATGATCTCTCTCTCTCTCTCTCTCTCTCTCTCTCTCTCTCTCTCTCTCTCTTCGAGAAATGCTCGAGCGCGCGAACGGGATCGGGGTGTCGAACGTGTTTGACAGGGCGGGGTGAAGAGTGTCGGGGCCACATTCCGCCCTCTCGGGATCCTCTCTCGTATCCGCGGTAACTCCGCCACGAACCCATGGTGGCCGCCGGCGGACAAGCACACAGCCATCAAACGATACGACATCTTAAGCCTCCGAGAACTCCGCAGGGGATCTCGTGGGAACGTGCGCGCTAGACACGAGGAAAGTGTATCCACGAATGACACTCTGGAAAATCATTGCGCCATGTCCCGCACAATGTTATTTGATATTATTACTCGCATAAAACTATTTGTAATTTCTATTCGCACTCGAATTCGAGTTCTGTTTTTGATTTTATATTTGATTACTCAGTAAATCAATTGAATTCGATTATGTTATAGCTTCGCGAAACTTTAAAACTGTTAAGCAATTTAACAAATTTTTTGTTACAACAATTCAACTATGCATTGAAATTATCGAGTAAGAAAGAATGGATATCTAGGGACATATTTTGTACCATAAGATGGACTAATTATTTTTTTTAACAATATCAAAATGTTTAATGTTGGGTAGTCAATTATATTACATCAATTGAAAAATTAATACGATTAAACAGCCAATATTAAAAATTTCGTTGTCGTTAAAAAAATAATTAGGGTGTTGCAAGTTACAACATGTCCCTAGGTACCCCACAGTCTCACCCCTATCTACTCAAATTCAATGATTTATGCAAATTTAGATCAAATATCGCATATTTTAATATAGGAGTATTCACATAGTTAATTATTATGATAAAAAGGTGTAATTTTGAAGAGATGAGGTATAATAGGAATTTGGTAGTCATCAAGGATATAAATCCTTATGTATATGTATTTGTTGGCGACATATTGAAGCGTGAGAAATGACGGTCTATAAATTTTACTTGGTGAGTAGGTCGCTCGAGTAGTGTTAGTCAGATCACGATGTAGATTATGTGATTAACTCTAATCTTGAAATAATATACAAGCACAGTGTGTAAGAGATTCTGTCGGTATACATTATCTTTATCGAAACGAGGAAGGTGAATGTATCCGTTGGTTAACAGTTAAATACTTTCGTAGTAAACAAATGAAGATCCTCAAAACCCTCGGAAGGATTCTCGCTTTTATTTAACTCCGAAAATCCAAAAAAGCAAAAGATAAAAGATGATATAAACAAACATTTTAATTTACGTAATTTATGTTGTCACGTTAAGAGTATTTATTTTTTGAAAATTAATACTTGAGTGGATTAACAAGTAAGCTTCAAATTAGGAATTATTATTTGTTTTTTATCTATCAAGAAAGCATTTGCGATAGCATTTTGTCTTTTCTTCGAGTAGCAAACGAATTGTTTTTTTTTTATCGAACAAATTGTTTTAAATATATAATCATTCCGATAAGATCGATTTATAGGAAAATGCTTTTAAATACATATTTTGTATATTTTAAATACATATTTAAATACATATTTTAAATACATATTGGATCATCTAAGTAACGTTCTGTCTGCAGTTTCAAGATCAAGGACTGAAACCTACGATAAGCATTTCTCGATCGGTTGCTAAATAAATTCAATTCTGTTGAGCTGTGCATAACTTCGGAAATAAATTTCAAAAGACACTAGCATTTCTGCGATGCACAGCACAACATAGCACAGCTATAGCTTGCCTCATTCGAAATCGTACCGCATTTTGCGACTTATATAATCCTGTTGTCGACACGGCTCATCCACTCTCGCATTTCGTCGGCCGGCGAATTAATCATGAATTCCGGCAGACACTCAGTAGCAACCTCGCAAGTCACGTTCGCGTATTTATATGGTGCTCGCAAGAAAACATATTTGGTCAGGAAGGTGGGATTAAGATCGGCATAATTTTCAATTAAGCTTGATTTAACACAAATCGCTTATGTGTGAAATGCCTAAAAAAAAGGGAAAAACATTATATATAGAAAGAATGTTGGAGCTTGTTTTAATAAGTTGTATTATAATGCATTATAGATTTAAATCAATTTCTAAATATACTTTACACGTGCCTTACTTTATAATCGTTATGACTAAATACGCAGATCATTTCTGCACCAACAATCAATCTTATTGATCTCAACATTAATCTACAACATCGAGATACGAACTTACCTACCTAAATTACAGTTTCAATTTCTGCTACCAAAGCGATAAATAATAATAATAATAATGATTGTATAAACATACACGGAGCAGCTGTAGCGAACGCGTGACGAATATCCGCACGCATGATCGCGCGACAATGTCCGGGCGAGATTGATTTATATACGATGCAAAATCGAGATATTCGTCAATATCAATTTTCCGCGGCAGCATAGCGATTTTCATCACGTTCCCCCATCGTAGATACCTTCCTACAAATTTATAGTCGAGCTATAAATACATAGTACTCCCGAGAGGAATCCGTCGATCTTTGGAAACACAGTATTTGCAGTCGATTTTTATAATTGCTTGAATTCAGGATAGAAATCACAAAGTAGTTATTTATCATTTAAACATTATATAATAAAGCTTTTTTTCTAATAAATTGATATTAACATTTTGATCACACTGCGATATCTGGATATGTGAATTTTTATTAAGGACCCCATTTCCCGTTTATTAAATGACGGTTTTATTTATCCAATTTGGAATGATTTTAATAAGTATTTAGAAATATTAAAAGAAAAAGAAATATTAAGATAATAAAGAGAAAGAGAGAGAGAGAGAGAGAGAGAGAGAGAGAGAGAGAGAGAGATGTATTATCAATATATATATAGAGAGAGGATAGATTTATTAACAATAAAATTGAATATTTTTCTATTTTTCTGTTTGTATCCGCATTTCTTTCAATCACAGATATTTATTCCATTTAAAATTGCATTTTATTAAATATTCAACAACATAAAATAAAATATGATATACTTTTTATTTATTTTTTATATGATTTATTTTTTAATGTAATTGTACATGTAAACATTTGAGAAGAGTTGTTTTTCGACTTCAAAACTTTCCTAGAACTCGTACCGAAATCAACTTGGCAGTCAAAGTGTTAACAAGAAGGTATCATTGGAGAAAGCATTTAACACAACAACTGTTTGGTGTCCGTTTGTCAACAGTTTCAACGATTTCCTCAATTACATACGCTGCGTGTTTGTAACTCACAAATTAATACTGCAAATTAATACTAGAGAGCGCACGTCCTAAAATATCATACGCGTTGACAAGTATATCTTTCGTTGCCAGAAAAATTTCACGTATTCGTGCGCGTGCATACCGTGTCGTAATAAACTGAACTAACCAAGTTATCTACCAAAATATTATAACTTTGCTTGAAATGATGCGAGTAAAAACTCGACTGAACTTTTTTCATTTCTCATACCCTTTCATCCCGATGCTTTTATTATCAATTACAGAAACAATCATTCTTCATTTCAAACTATTTAATTATTTCAAGATGTAGAAGATCAATTCGTTATGAACTTCGTAATAAAATTAATCGAAACCTCATAATATTTAAAAGATGCACGTAATAGTAAAATATATAATCGTATTAAAAATCATTGATGGATAAGAATGTTAAAGTTTCCCGAATTAAAAACTATTCTGATTTAAACAAATATTTTTCAATCATATAGCATCATAGGGTATAGCTCATCTTTTCGCAACGGCAAAGATGATTAATTTAAAAACTTCAATTCACGCATACTTGAGACCTCCGCCATTGAAAAAATATCGCACAAGAAATTTCTTTTATTTCGTATACGAACACGTGTGCACCGCTCACACTTAGCGGTATCGAAGTAAGTGACACATGCGTCTTCATACGTACGTAGTAAGCTTTACGACATTAAATCAGCCCGAGTTATGCGCCGACTAATTGTGAACCACGTCCCTCCTCTTTGCTCCTGTGGAAACCAAATATAACTAAACGGAGCGAAGCTAAACGACCGAGCCGATTAACTTCTCAGCCCGCCCCGCGTGGCTTTGCATGTACACACGAACACGCGGATGCATAAAGAGTACACATCGACGATGAAGTATGGAAAGGAGAAGCGGAGAATCCGTTTTTCTCTTTTTATCGCGTCTACTTCGTCGGTAGATAAATAGTCGTTGATTGAGGGGCGGTTCGCCGCAGCAAAACATAACTTTTATTTGGGTGGGCGAGGTAACACTATTATTAATTGACCCATTCATGCAACATATGTATTATGAGGAATTACAATGTAAAATTTCTAAAATATCTATGTTTGAAAATTAAAAGGTTCAAAGAGAAAATAAAAATAATTTTCCATTCATTTTTGAAGTAAAAGGCAATCGATTTTTTTTATTATTTTACTAGATTATTTTACTAGATTATTATTTATCGGATATTAGATTTTAATGATAGTTAATAATAATACAAATTAATGCAATAGTAATTGTTCAATCATCACTTAACTATTTGCCTTGATTAAATCTGAAATAGCAGTACATCATTCATTATGTCGCGATATCGTGCAAGAAGGATTTAGCAAAACGCGGAAAGGAACCCTCCAATTAATGTACGCGGCTGCAGCCGAGAATAAATAAGGATTACTATGCGCCTAGACGATGTTGCAAGAGGGTGTGATGTGTTTTGCAGTCTGGGCGCAGAGTGACTTCGGGGATGAAACCAATGGGGGCCTCGCGAGGCTCGACGCGGGTCATGGCGCTCACACCCCCGGTGGTAGCAATCCTAGTACACCGGGAGCGACCCCCACGACACCCTCCGGTGGATATTCCACTGGACAGCCGAGGAACCGTACGAACGCAACTCACAGGCCAGATATTCGAAAAGGTACGTTTCAACTGTGTAAAAATAATTAGAAAATTTTCTGTAATTTAATTTTTCTTCAATTAATGTGTGTCAAAATTTCAAGGGGTGGAAAATCATAATTTCATTCTATTATATCAAAGCATAACAAATTCAATATTGTTTGTATCGGTTAACATTAACAAATTACTATCTTATTATTTTACCGGTTATTAAATCGTGTTTAATATCGTGTTTAATCGTGTTATAATCATGTTTAACGTGTTTTTTTTACAAACAATATAAAATATACGATATCTCATATATCCACAAGCACACGTATTTCAAAGTTCGACATTAGATTCAGGGAAAGATTCGTATTTGCACGAATCAAAATTTAGTTCAGAGAAAGAGAAGAGAGACCATTCGGACACCATTCTCTATCGCGTTTACACGGAGTTCTGAAACGAATGCACGGAATGGTGGATGGAAAATAGGGGGGGGGGGGGGGA
>NW_017259490.1:1372811-1375241 GCF_001594045.1 Atta colombica
TCTCACCTGCACTTCAAATCCCCGCAAATTGAAATATCTCCCGGAGTCTTATGTTCCCGGTTAACAACAAACCTCCTCGCGGATCTCACTCGTCCATTCTAATACCGGTAGAAGCGTCAGTTTCCGCGTATGCTTCTCGCTAGAGTCCATCATACTTTCGTAACAAAATGCGGAACTCGCGTAATTCGTGAGCGAATTTTACTTCGTTCACAATAAATCAAAAATACATATATAAAACGATATTTCTAAAGGCTGTCTGAGATCTAAAAAACGAAAACTTTATTAAATTGGACCAATAATAAATAAAATATTTTGCTCGTGTAAACATAGGCGGCATTTTATCTCGTTCAATAAATCAAATATATATATAAAGTGATTTCTAAAAGCACACGATTGTCCGAAATGTAACGAAAACTTCATTAAATTAGATCAATGAATATTTTGCAAAGATTTATCTACTTACATGTATGTGAAAGAACGATTTCAAATGTTATCAATTTAATAAATGTGATAATACAATACATGTAAAAATAACTGAAAGTAATTAATATAATTATACAATATTTCATAAATTTTATATTTGGGAGATTAATTACATTTAAAAAATCCTACAAAAATATGACACAAAATTATAATAGTTTTAATCAATTAAATTTGACATCGTAGGATTCGCATTCGAACTTACAGAATTAAACAATATTAATTTGTTTTAACTCGCTTATTTTAAAATATTATTTTAGTGATTCTAGGAAATATTATATTTAACTGTCATATTTTTTTTTAAACATAACTTGAAACATATATTTATGTTATATACTTGCGTCTCTTTTTGCATATCTGATAAAATATTCACATAGCTCCGTTACCTTAAATTAAAATATAATACAATTTATCTATGTAAAATACAGCAACAGATTGTGACTGCATCAACTAACATACAATACCCACTTGCAAGTTAATTACGATCGCGCGATACTTTGCACGGCATTTCTGGCATTAATCACGTAATGCGCGTCGCTATGCTTACAAAGTTGCAACGGAAAGATAATACGAAAAAAATATTATGGCGTGAAACTATAATCCGTTCAACACTAGCGCTGTCTTGTAAAAGCGCAACAAACAAATTTTCAATGACGGAGGATTTTAGCAAATGCACAAACGATGACTGCTACGCACAGTTGGTTAAATTATTTATGATCGGCAATTTCTAGAACTGAATATATATATATATAAATTTATACCGAAAATATTATTTAAGCAATAAGATTCAGCTTGATATAGCTTTCGTTACTTATTCACATTTACGGATTTAAGACGTTTTGTTTAAATTATTAAAACGTGGAAATAAGATACTTTGTTCAATTATCAAAATATGAGATTAATTACGATTCATATATCAATCAGCTCGGAGTTAATTTGGCATCCATAATATTCTATTAATGATAAAGAAATTCGAATATGACATTAGAAACTTTATTCTGATTCAATTTATTATAATTTGTTTATTAAGATACAATGAATCGAAAATATAATTGAAATTCAATATTACACAAGCATATATACGTCGCAATATATTCAACTTTAAGCGTTATTAAAGACACAATTATTACCTGTAAACATTACAATGGAACAATCGTTTATAATTTCTATCTCTTTTACTTCACTTTCTATTTTAAAAATGTATAAATTAAGTAAAATATGCTTCGAAGTAAATAAGTAATATCGTTTAACATTTACGAGATATCAATTGCGAAATTGAAATTGCAAACCCTAATATTTCGATGAAAGTGTTTCTAAGTAATGATAGCGTTTAGCATCTTTAATTGATATTTATAAGTGTTTCTCCAAATTATGAGACATATGAGAACGAAACGTTTGGGATTCAAAGTACGAATGGCAACGCGATGAGCTTGGCTGCATTCAAAAATTTCACCTGGATATTATACATCTATGTATCATTTTATCTCTGTTCACCGAATGTCAAACAAGAATAAAATGATCGTTGCACTCGGGAGTTTCTGAATACAGTCCTTGTATGTATATATATACGTGTATATATACACAACGTTAAATTATACACATGCAGTCGAGCGCCTTAATAATAATAAATCGCTATACGAAACATAATATGTTTTACGAAATAAATGTATGCTGAATATTTTAAATTTCTCGTATTTTAAGTTAAATATTAATGAATGATTGGTATATGTATATACATATATATACAGGGTCATCACCAAATATTTTATGACTTGATAGAGCGGAGTAAACTGTCCTCTACCATTTTGCAATTTTTGCCCATGAAATATTTAGCGATTATTTTGGGACACCCTGTATATATATATATACACACATATATACATATATACATATATATATATATTGAGAATACAAATTAGTTCGGTCCGTTTCCTTAAAGTTGTGAATGGT
>NW_017259490.1:1375341-1377492 GCF_001594045.1 Atta colombica
ATATTTAAATTAGTGAAAAATTCAGAACATGACACGAGATATATTCAACTCTAAATGTTATTAAATAAATAATTAATTTATGAAATAATGATTTCTGATTTTTATCGTTATACTTTGATATTTACTTTAAAAAAATAAATTACATGAAATAAGCATTTTGATAAACAACAGTTGTTTTATGTTAATGAGTTTTTAATCACGGAATTTAATTAAATCAAGAATTACAATTTTTATAAACTGAAAATATCGCAAAAAATGTGGTAATTTGCCTTACACGGTTCATTAAAATCACACAGTTTTATTCTTCAAATAAAAAATGTGATAAAAAATGAAATAATAAATTAATTTCTCCATTTTTTATTAAAACGAAGATAAAAAAATTTTCTCTTCAAATTGTAATTTTAGATAGCTCTACAAAGCTAGTAGAATCAAATCAACAGAATCAAAAAAGGGCAAAAATTAATGCAATTGAATTTATACTAATTTATATATATCATTGAAAGTCAATTAATATTTTACATATTTTCTCCTTAAATGACTTTATTAATATACTATATACATATACATAATACTTACAATCTATAAGGTATTCCACGTTAAAAAACGGGCATCTTTAAAACATCATTTTATTTTTTTTAATCTGCTAATATTTTACAGATAAAAATATGAGACCATGTTTCGAAAAAAATGTGACATCTTCTTTTGTGTATTGAGTGCATGTAAGTTGCAGAAATTAATAAAAAACGTTGCTCATTCAAAGTATTATATCGTCGAAACCATTAGTACAAAAAAATGCAAGAGATCGATTTTAAAGAAAATTATTCTATGGATGGGTTATTTTTAATTTATCATTTTCATATAAATCATTTTCCATTTGTTTAATTGTTATCAATATTTTTCATCATTTCACTAATTAAAAAATTTTGTAAAAATATCATCATTTCAATTGAATGAAGCAACCCTAAAAATTTCAAAATGAAACTCGAATTTTTTAACCATACAAGTCCATTCCATTTTGAAATTTTCAGGGTTGCTTCATAATTGAAATAAGAATATGATGATATTTTTACAAAATTTTTTAATTAGTGAATCGATGATAAAAAATTTTAATAAAATTGTAAACAAATGGAAAATGATTTATTTATATGAAAATAATAAATTAAAAATAACTCATCCGTAGAACAATTTTCTTTAAAATAGATCTCTTACATTTTTTGTACGACTAATGATTTCGACGATATAATAATTTGAATGCATGAATGATATTTTTTATCAATTTCTGCAACTTACATGCGTCAATACACAAAAAAAGATGTCACATTTTTTTCGAAACATGGTCTCATATTTTTATCTGTAGAATATTAGCAGATTAAAAAAATAAAATGATGTTTCAAAGATGCCCGGTTTGACGTGGAATACCTCATAGATTGTAAGTATTATATATACCAATAAGGTCATTTAAGGAGAAAACATGTGAAATATTATATTAACTTTCAATTTTCAATGGTACAAATTCAGTTGTGTTAATTTTTGCCCTGTGTTGTTTTTTTTATGGTCTTGCTTAAATCTTAAATTAGCAACGCCACTGTTTTCTTAGAAATAACACATAATATAGAATTGTTTTTGGCAGTACAAAATAGTACAAATTCAATCATATTGATTTCTAATATTATTTTCTTCTTTTCTTTTATTTTAAATTGGTCCTGCCAATTTAATATTAAGTTAGCACCGCCACGATTTTTTTTGAAATGGCACACGATATAAAATTATCATTAATGGTACAATTTAATACAAATGAATATTATTCTGAATTGAAATTGGCAGGACCAATAAAAGAAAATAAAAGAAAAGAAGAAAAATAATATTAGAAATCAATGATTGAATTTGTACTATTTTAAAAATGAATATTAAAAATAAGTCCAATTTGATTCTTCTAATTTAATCCTGTTATAGAGCCTTTTTAGAGCTATTTTAGATTAAATTTAATAACTTATTTGGTAATTGATTACATAATTTTTTTATTTAAAAAAGAATTAAATTATTTATAATAATGAAAATATTAATAATCAACATCTCAATATTGCTATATACAATATATATATATATATAGAGCAACATTGACATATTGATTATTAATATTTTCAATTCTTT
>NW_017259490.1:1377592-1389358 GCF_001594045.1 Atta colombica
GTAAAAGATATCAATAGATATCACCTGAGCTGTGAAAATCAATAATGTAGATAACAGATCGATGTGTACGTTTGTAAACACACATGAGTCTGAGTGCGCGAATTTTACACGAAATAAGTTACGAGAAATCATTAACGATTTACAATTTAAAAATTATTTTTATTTTATCTTTGTTAATATTTTTATATTGGAGATTTATTAACTCTAATAAATCTCCAGATTATATAATACTATTAAAATTTATACGATATTTGATTTTAGAATTTTCATTTCTAGATTTATATCATTTAATTATCTAAAACCTAAAAAGATTATATTGCCAATATTTTCTTTGATGTCATTTTGATATTATTTTCGCGGAAATTATGTATTATAAAATATTATAAATAATATTTAATTCAATCTGTTTGATAAGAATATGTCCGGTGCACATCCGAAAATTATTCATTA
The DNA here is from genome assembly GCF_001594045.1 of Atta colombica. Classification (NCBI taxonomy): domain Eukaryota; kingdom Metazoa; phylum Arthropoda; class Insecta; order Hymenoptera; family Formicidae; genus Atta; species Atta colombica. Next base: position 1,378,043 of record NW_017259490.1, read on the forward strand.
TAATAAATTGAAAGAAATACACATATTACTTGATAAGAATCGTGATGCTTTATTATTAATTTATCCAGTCACTTTTATTATCAATAATTGTCTGACATCTCTGAGCATTCTCATTAATTTTATGATACATATTCTTAAGATAAAGATGTCCAGATCAATCGAATTTGTCGAACTAGATGTTTAATCATTCAAATCTTCTTTTTACTAAGTTCAAGCTTCAATGCCCAAACATTTCTAACAGGATTTGCGTTCGGTGATTGTGATGGTCAATCCAGTATGTGAACGTCATTTTCTTATTTCCACGCAGAATAAAAATATCTTCAATATTTCCTATTATTGTTCTCTTGTAATAATCAAAATATTTGTTTTTCTTTCTAATCAACTTTTTGATAGATACTAATAAAGCTCTCTCATATATTTTTATCAATTTAGCGATTCAAATTATCTGTAAAGATATATATATATATATATATTCGAAGTGCCAAAGCTGTGCTTTGAGAAATAAATGTGAATTTTTATCATCTATTTAACGATGTATAGATCCATAATGTACATAAAATAAAGCATTCCTATAGATGTGAAGTAGGAGAGTGAATTTGGGCACAATTTTAGCTGTTCCAGAATGCTAGTACTGAATGATATGCAGGAAAATGCCCAAATACACTTTCATGCGTATCATATTTGATTAGTTGCTTCTTTTCGGATGTACATAGAGAAACATGGCTTCAAATCGCGATGCATATGCAGTACTCACGAAATATGTTCTTCTGTCACTAAGATTGAACGGTATAACTTGAATCTTCTTTATAAAACATCTTAGGAGAAAACTCTCTATTTGTTCCCGTTGGAATTTTCTATCTAACGATTTCCAGGTAAAAATTTCGCTGGACACGCTCGTATCAAACAAACTAATGACTCCTACATTTGAGATGCTTGATAATCTTGTCGAAGATATGATACCTTAACACTTTTCAGGTGTACGAACACCACCAGAAGTGAAACACGAATTGGGTGCTGCTGGTGGCGTTGTTTCTCCTGGAGTAGTTGGAGTCAACGATACTGATGATAAGGATGGCAAAAAGAACAAAAGGCAAAGGCGACAAAGGACACATTTTACGCAACATCAGCTTCAGAATCTGGAGATGACGTTTCTGAGAAACCGGTATCCAGATATGTCAACCAGAGAAGAGATAGCTTGCTGTACGAATCTTACGGAAGCTCGTGTCAGGGTAAGAGAATTTACGACATCACGATTCACATTGAAGAGTTAAATTTTATCGTATGCGTTAGAATCGTCATAAATATCTTATTATTTAAGATACATTTCTATATAAAAAAAAGGACGATTCGTGTAATGACTAAACGGAACATTTTCCTCAAAATTTTTAGATGTATTTAACTCGATTTAATAATTTAAATTAATTAATAAATAATAAAAATAATGGTATAATTTATAAATTGACAAAAGCTAATAGAGAAACTTCAGATTTTATTTCGTTCTATATAATAATTTGTATAATCGATTTTAATTCGACTTTCAAGTGTACATTGTAAAACATTAACGACTCGAATATTATTTTCTTAAAATTATTTCGGAAAAGCGAAAAATGTAACAGTAACATTCGTCGTCCAAAAGTTTGAGCTCGTTATAAATGAAGCAATAATAGACACTCACAATGGATGCATTGAAACATCATGAAGGATCGATTACAAAGGCAACAATCTGCTGACCACAGATGATATCTTATGCATTAGTGAAGTATACGAACGGTTTCTACAAGATATATAGAAACGACGAAAATGATGAGATATTTTACATATTATAAAACTTTAATTAAAACTTCCATATAAAAAGTTTTAAATTAACAGTTTCTATATACTTATTGTATATAAATCTACTTAATCGGAAAATATAATCAAATTAGAGACAAATATAAATATAAACTTGAAATTATATTATAGCTGAAAATTATAAATATGAATAAAATTATATATATGAAGAAAAATGCCTACACATTGCACACACGCAATAAAATTTATCTATATATAACTAAGCTAGAAATTCGAAATTTTATAAATCTGTAGTTAGAATTTTATATATAATCGCGTTTTTAATCCAAACGATCACGTATTATTATAATGACTTCAAACACAACAAACGATAATATAGCGATCTAAGATTGTAAAGGCAAAATACTTTTCGTTACAAAGTGACGTCGAAGAAACTAGACCGTTAGAGAAAGTTCGCAAATCCGTAAGCGCTGTATAAATTACTATAAATTCTCATGCCATGGTGTCTCGGCGACTTGATTCGCGGACAAACGACGGATCGCGCACAGTCCAAGTCCGAGTGACTTTGAAATGGATCAAGCGAGTGGCCAGACATGCTCTTCGAAATCCCGACGGCCTGCTTGCGTTTCATCGAGACGTTCCGGCGAGTGGTCGGCATCGCGAGATGGCAAAAGCGTGAAAGAAGTGTGTGTGAACAAGACATGGCAGAAAAGGGGGAGGACACTGGGATAGAAGAGAGTGGGCAGATAGGAGGTCACATGGGGAAAGAGGTGAGAGTACCGCGCAGGCCGCAGGGGAGGCTTTGCGCCAGTAAGCCCTGGTGGATTTATAGAACCACACATAGCGTGGTACGGTGTTCCCGCCACGGTGCTATACGCCATGTACCAAAACGCTGCAGATCCCTGGCCGTCGCTCGTTCGCAAACTGTAACGCCATTATGGAGGCATACTTCATTTTAAATCTGCCTTGGCGCGCGCTTACTTCAAGTACAAAAGACATTCTTCCACATGATCCTCATTAACTCCAAGTTTAATTCATACTGTTTGTCGTAATGGAAAATAATAGAACTGTACTTTAGAAGAAGCTCGCGCGCATTCAAATTTTATTATGAAATAAAGGAGAGGCTATTATAATGTCCTAGCGAATTATTTACGAATAAAAGATATCTTAAAGTTTTGAATTCAAGTAGTGTAGTACAAATTTGGTTTCCAGTGTAGTGTGTATGCTATCTTTAAGACTCGTTTTCTCAACGTTTTCTTAAACGTCATAGAAACCCCCGGTACCGTATAAAAGATCCGCGAAAACATCATATTAAAGAGAAGAACGAAGAGAAAAGCACTGAAGAGTCGATGAGAGGAACAGGACGAGAGGCAAAATGGAGAGAGAGAGAGAGAGAGAGAGAGAGAGAGAGAGAGAGAGAAACAGCGAGAAAGAGAGGTCGAGCGCGAAGCCGGGTACAGTTATCTGCAAAGAGGCAGGCGTATGTTTCGGTCGGTGGCAGCAGAGCGCGGCTGTCCGAGATAATCCGCCGGTGATTAAGACCATAAATCCATCGGCGGATTAGTATGGTTGCACCGCACACCTCGCGGCGGCGCTCTGGCTGGTGCACGAGAGTCGCTCTGTGCTCCAGCCTCCAGTGCGCTGCTCTATCTTTCTTTCTCTATTCTCTATAGGTTCTCTCCTTCTCACTCGCTCACTTCCTCTTCTCTATCCAATTCCCGCTCCCTCTCTCTCTTCCTCTGCCGCGCAATCATCTACCCTCCTGGACCCCTGATTGCGGCGCAACCGACACACATCCAGTGTCTGTATATCTCAGCCTGGTTCGAAGGGCAAAGGGGTTGCGAGAACGAGAGGGATCGAGAGAGGCGAGGGAGAGAAGAAGAGAGAGAGAGAGAGAGAGAGAGAGAGAGAGAGAGAGAGAGAGAGAGAGAGAGAGAGAGAGCGCGGGAGAGAGGAGCCGAGCTTACACACCATGGGAATGGGAAATGGGACGCCGCGGAATATAGGTGGACACTAACCGGTATGAGAGTGAGGATTACCGAGTGTCATCCGTATTCGGCCGGGTTAGCGGCTGTCAGCGGCCAATGCTATCGCTATATATCAATTATTACCTTTAGCCTCGCCGCACAACGCTCGGCTGCATTCCGGTACACACACTCTGCTACACCGCGATGCATCGCCCGCCCACCCGCCGTATCTCATTCGCATCACGCGGTTCGATTTGCATCGCGACGCATCGTATGCAAACGCGATGCACGACCGCGCCTCTCGCATCTCCGATTCGACCCGCGCTTCCACGGTTACGCGGGTTTAACGTTGAATCCGTGGTAGCTACTGGCTGCCTGGCTTGGTCGTTCTGATGACATCGCCAGCTCGTAAGTTCTAGTGGACGCGAAAAGTACTGCGTATAGCGGTTGTCTTGAGCTTTCGAAGGGAAGTAACGATTAACGGAAAAAAATAGATAGTGGTACTGTGTTCATACAGTGTTAGTATTATTGCAGCATTAGTGTTGGGAAAATAAATAAATGTAAAAAAAGAAATGTAAAGGTGACCCTACACAATTAATAATACCGATCAATAACATTGAATCGATATTGACAGTACGCATCAATATTTTTAGTATTTTTACAGTCTTATACGATCAGTATTATTGACAATATATTTCACTTTAGTTTTACATACATTATCTATTGTACTGTGACAGAGATTCTAATAAATACGATACTCGAGAATCAAAATCCAGATCACCATCAGTATTCTACATTAATCCATCAATATTAATCATATACGATCAGTAATATTATCAATATTTGTTAATACTGACAGTATTATTGATCGTGTAGAATCACCTTAATAGCAGTTGCACTCGTAATAATGAATTATGCTATTAATATAATAGCGTCGAATAGATAGTGACGACATTCTTGTAATGAGCGATTTTAATAGCTTTTTCATATGTAACAAGCGAAATGACTTAAATATAGATTAGCAAATAAACTAAATCAAACACATTTAATAAAGTTGAAGAGTTCGTGATTCAAAATCTCTTACATATAAAAAATTCAAAGTGAAAAGGTAAAATAAATCTAAATTTGTAAGATATGCAGTTATTTAATAAGAGCTCACTTTAAATATAACTGCACATTTAAAGAAGAGATATAAAAAAGTATACGCTTTGAAAGCTTCAACTAAATACTAAGTATTTAGTATTTATTATTATTATTTAGGTGTACACATATGTTTAACATGATATACGATAAATTGACAGTTAGATTCAATTTAACGTTAAACATCGTAAGTTTTTATCCACAAAAGACTCCCTTCGGTCCCAAGTTCGGCTTTAGAACGGGTCGAAGCAGAAATACGATCGGCTTTACGGTAATGTCCGAGAGTGGCCGTTTTCAAGTTAATATCACGTTGAACGAGATGAAAAATGGCAAAGGACGAGCCGCGCGTATTCCACAGGCGAATCAGGATTCGAATCGGCGGCAGTTAATCTTCTATCGGGTATTGTATTTTTGATACAGAGCGTTGCAATGCATTCCGCAATTCTGTCGCAGACGCAGAAGCTTTTTAAATTTTTCAAAAATTCAGTGCTTGAATTTAGTGTAGCCAAACGTATTATATGAGGTGTGAGTTATATTAATTGTAAGCAAATAATAAACTAAAAATAGTTTAAACTATATTTTAGCAACGATCTCTCTCAGATATATATGTATATTTTGTTACGTTAAAGAAGAGATTATGATATTATGACTCTTATAGGTATAATGGCTCCTCTTAATATTTCCGTTATTTGATAGCAAATAATTCTAATGATTATTCATGGAATTATTTATTCAGTAGCTCGCTGCCGTACCATTACACTATGGCGCTTATATGCCAATATATACAGTACTTAGCATCTATTATAATGCATTTTTATTTTCAAACATTTCGAAATGTTTCTCTCTCTCTCTCTCTCTCAAAATACGTTTTAGAATTTAATTATAAAAACTTTCTCATTCTTCTTATTATCAAATACATGCACACTTGAATGTTTTGTTTGTTACTTCACATTTTATTTGGCTATATACATTTCAAATTATGCAAAATTGAACAATAGCATGAAGGATATTTTGCTAATATAATTCTATAAGAGTGGTTAATGACGGCTTCTTTTCCGAGGTTTCCTTTTAAAAATAATTATTCGATAATTTGATTATAGCTTTATTTACTATATAATACTATATAAATATACTATTGTATATTTGCTATCTTGATTTTGCATGATATTGAATTATATATACGCGGAAGAAGTTATGTATATACATTTGCATATATTCTGCAATTTTTATTGTAAATATATATAATTTTATAAAGTACTATATAGATATTTTAAAAATTTTTTAGATTTATTTTTATAAAGAATCACATTACCATTCCTATTTCTTTTCGATTCATCATACAGTATCGTAACAATTTTAAAAATGATGTCCTAAGTACTATTTAAATAATAATAAGTTTATATATTGGGAGTACAAATTAGTTCGATCCGTTTCCCTAAAGATGGCTCCAGCTGTTATGAATGGTTCATAGTGATAGCTGATTTTGGCGATTTCAGAAAGGTTAAACATCTGCTAATAATATTCAGTTTATATCGCTTTGAGTTTCATACAAAAACCTTGATTTTTACTGTGTTTGAATGTCGAATTTTGTGTTAACCAAGCAACGGGAGATTTTGATTTTCTGCTTTAATTGGAAGAAAAGTGCGACTGAAGCCCATCGAATGCTTGTCGAAGTTTATGGTGACACTGCTCCAACTGATAAATCATGTAGGGAATGATTTCGACGTTTCAAGGATGGAGATTTCAGCGTTGAAGACAAGCCTCGCTCTGGACAGCCAAAAAAATTCGAAAACAAAGAATTAGAGGCATTACTCGAAGAAGATCAGAGTCAAACGCAAGAGGAACTTGCAGAATCATTAGGGGTAATTCAACAAGCCGTTTTTGTGCGATTGAGAGTCATGGGAATGTTTTAAAAACAAGGAAATTGGGTGCCTTATGAACTGAAACTGAGACGTTGAAAGGTGATTTTTCACTTGCGAACAACTGATTCAAAGACAACAGAGAATAGATTTTTTGTATCGGATTGTGACTGAAGATGAGAAGTAGATATTCTACGACAATCCCAAGAAGAAAAAATATTACGCTAAGCCCGGTCAATCGTTGCCATCGACCTCAACATCAACACCACGGCTGAACATTCATAGTTCGAAGATCATGCTCTGTATCTGATGGGACCAAAAAGGTCTTGTTTACTATGAGCTGCTGAAACCTGGCAATTCCATTACGAGCAATCCGTATCGGCTATAATTGATTCGTTTGAGCCATGCATTACGAGAAAAACGGCCGGAATACGAGCAAAGACATGATAAAGTTATTTTTCTTCATGACAACGCTTGGCCTCATGTCGCTAAAGTCGTAAAAAAAATATTTGGAAACGCTCAAATGGGATGTTTTACCGCACCCGCTGTATTCTCCGGACATTGCTCCTTCTGATTATTGGTTGTTCCGAAGGATGCAGCAAGTCACCGGTTCACTTCTTTCGCAGAAATCGAAGCCAATTGGCTCCAAAATTGAATCGCCTCCAAAGATGAGTCATTTTTTCGAGATGGAATTCGAAAATTGCCTGAGAGATTGGAAAAAGTAGTAGGCAGCGATGGACAATACTTTAATTGATCTGTTCATTCATTTTGTTTTGAAATAAATGCATTTTTGAACACAAAAAAATGGACCGAACTAATTTGTATTCCTAATAATAAGTTTACATAATTTTAAGTTTAAAATCGATTTAACTTTGACGAATGTTAGAGGTCGTAGTACTTTTCTCTTCTATCAAAATTTTGCGAATCGGAATAATATTATAATATCTTAAGTATATATCAATTTTTCCTGGTAATCTTACGTAGTCGATATTTTTATATCTCGCACGACCAGAATTAAAGTCAAAAATTGCATAGATTTTCGGATAATAATTCAAAATCGATAAATTAATCATTCTTCCGGTGCCAAAGGTTTATCGAGATAAGAAATATTTTTTTAAATTTTAACGGTCAGTGATCTTAATTCGTAGACAGAAGATATACGATCTGAACAGATACATATACGCAAAATAAAATCGTTGTGCTTGGTTGTTCACAAACAGTGAACAACCAAGTTGCAGTGAAATAAAAAATATAAGACATAAACAAAGGAAAACAGGATAAATGTATCAATGAATAAAAAAATATATTCTCTCTCTCTCTCTCTCTCTCTCTCTCTCTCTCTCTCTCGCCTGCTCGCTCGCTCTCTTTAAAATATATAACGTGAATATCTTTTTTCAGAATTAATTTTTTTCATGTAATAAAATTAACGATTTGAAAATTAATCAACACATAAAAGATAAGTACAAATCTAATATAATAAAATATTATTTGCATTTCATAGAAATTTTGTTAAAAAATTATATATATGTATAGATAATGAATATAAAAATATATCTCTCTCTTTTGAATTATCATTTATTGATACATTTATCTCGTGATATTTCCTGTTGACATTTCAGTCAGTTGAATTAACGAAGGAAAACAAGGAAAAGGGTGGAACTGTGTAATCCTAACAAGTTTCGCAATAAATTCTCACGAGCACTTTTACACCGATACGCGGAAGAACCGTGGCCTAACGGAGTCCAATGTAGCTAAACGAATAAAAAAAAGGAACGGAAAAAAGTGTATTTAACTGGAAACGAATCGGCGGTGAACGCGGGCAATGAGCCGTAACTATTTATAAATTACAAAGAAATGGAGAAGCCTCGAGAGGTAGTAGGACGGGGACGGCCGCGGCGGCGGCATTAAAAATCACGTGTTCCGCTTGAGCTCATAATCTCGTATAATCTTTTGCAAAGTTGTTAATACTCGCGGCTTACGGGTGTTAATTTAATATCCATACAGGTACGCCGACATTGAATATCCGAATCCCACCGGCTGTGCAGCTGTTACGGTCCACCAGCACAACGATAAAAAAATCCATAAAACTACTCACTCTGTGCGAGAGAGAGAGAGAGAGAGAGAAAGCCCAGCTTCCCATTCTGTGTCATGCGCGCCGATTCGTACGCCGTTTGTATCGCTCAGCGCCGCCCTCCGCGATGCTTTAACACGAACGATTTCTCGTTTCCATCGACTGTATCCTTCCGATCTGCGTGAATGTTGCAAAGCACAATAAAATACAAGACTAAAACATAAGTAGTTCAAATAGAAAAACTTTGAGCAAAAATTCCTACGTAACTTCTCGATTTTTAGCTCTCAATTAAAAGTGTCAATTCTCAAAAATGTTTTTCGGACTTGTAATTGTTAAGATTACTTCGTTTGTGTTCACATAATTACTGTATTGTAGTACCTATTAATATTTCTCAACTTGATTTGAACATCCTTTTTAATACTTTTAGAATAAATTTAAAATTAAGTCACTCTTTTTCAAAACTGGTTCAATTTTTTAAATAAGACTCCATTCCAAAGAATTTAAAGAGTCTACATATCGATACGTTGGAACTAAAATAAGCGCTATATACACAAAAGACATAAAAGAGAAATATTAGGTATTCAAAATAAAATTTCTTTTCTCTACAGTCTGAACTGTCTGAAAAATATCGACTATTCTTATCCCAAGTTGTTGATATATGAGTAAACGTTCGTTGTCGCGGACGTGACGAATTTTATTCGTATCCACTCCTGATGGCCGATGGTTTGCCGTGTTTGCTGCATATTCGCCGACCGATCCTACTCTCGAACATACACGCGTGCGCATCGATGCAACTACGTATGCAACGTACGCAGTGTAGTATGCAACGATACAAACGCAGCCGTGTCCCGTTTTCCCCGTGTCGGACGTGGCCATTCTCACTGATCCATCTCGACGTTATAGCGAGATTTATGGAGACGCCACTGTTGGAACCCGAGACTGAGACCGGGTGTGGAGGGCATGTGAAGAAGTAAGAAAGAAGACGAAGAGAGGGAGCAACGACCAGAAGACGGAGAGAGTATTTCGCATGCGAAAACATGTATGGATAGAGCTGTAGAAAGAAAGAGAAAGAGAGATACGTTCAGGACAAGAGGAAAAAAAAAGAGTATCTCAAAGCTGAGATAGAAAGAAATACTGTATGGAGAGAGCGAGAAAAGAAGGGGGGGAAGGGGAGAGAGAGAGAAAGAGAGAGAGAGAGAGAGAGAGAGAGAGAGAGAGAGAGAGAGAGAGAGAAAGGAGAATTCATCCTGGCAGCCATGATGGTCGCGGTAAGCGCATAGCGAGTCTGCCATAACGAACAGCTGCCTTCTTCGTGTACCGAAAGTATTTATTTTCTCGCGAGATGAAGCACTTAAAAATTACTGAGATGTTGTTTCGCAAAACTGTAAGTGGGATTAATTGGTTCTGAGCGAATGGCAGGGCGCTCAAGAATATCGACAGAAATTAGTAGTGACAACTTTTCTCTCGCTCCCAGCGAGATGGCGCAGGCGAGAGAAAGCGGATGTTGTTATAAATCGCAGACGGTGTCGCGAGAGCTTTCGCAAAGAGATGTAGGAGTAGTTCAAAGTTACGAGTGGCGAACCGCTTATTCCCGACAGACAAAAGGTTTCCACCTTCGCACCACCGTCAAATCCCCGCGAAGCCCCGGATATCCGGCGGTATACTTCACGGAATTTACTTTTAACGAAGTGGTGTCACGCCACCGCCGTCGTGTTTTCGGCGCATAAATATCGATGTCGCACCTGTTTGTTCACCGCAATAATTGCTCGCCCTTTTTGTAACGGCAATTATGATTTTTCTAACGTAATACAACACGACCAAATTAGGTAATGATGAAATAAAGGCTATTTGAATAGTGATAATGCGGTAATGTTAATAATGAATATTCAATAATGTCGCAATTATGACATATGCGATATAATATATGATGCACGATATTAAATTCTGGAAAGCAAAAAGTAAAGAAATAATTACTTTTGAAATTGACAAATTAAATGTAAAAATTTTATGATATATACTTCTATTAAATATTAAATGTGTATTAAATATATGTTGATCAAGAGATAAAGCAAGATTTATTAATTCGTAATTTTTCAATATATTTTGTCTGAATATTCTGACGCATGTATATAATTTATTTCGTACATTTCATACAATTATAATGTTTTTTAGTAATGTTTAAAATTTAATAGTAATGTTTAAAATTTAATAATATTTAATAATAATAAATTATTTTAATTAATTTAATAATAATAAAATTAATTTAAATAATAAAAGTTTAAAAATGATTTTATGAAGATTTTATGAAGTAAAAACATCAAATTATATTGCATGTAAGATTAATATTTACAGTATTCAAGCGAGACTGATGTAATTGATGTGTATGTGTATTGTGTATGTGTGTATGCGCATGTGTGTGTGTGTGTGTATGTGTGTGTGTGTGTGTGTGTGTGTGTGTGTGTGTGTGTGTGTGTGTGTGTGTGTGTGT
>NW_017259490.1:1389458-1399410 GCF_001594045.1 Atta colombica
TTTTCAGCTATTAGTTTATCTCTTATTATTATCTTATTCTAATTTTGTTACTGATAGGCTTTTTAACAGCAATTTTGCTGAACCTACGCCTAACCATTTGCAAGCTACTATTGTCTATTGTATTATATTAACTATATCATACTTTATGTCTATTACTCCATCAACATGTCTTTTTCATATAGCTTTGCAATAAATTAAATTAAATTGAATTAAATTAAATTAAATTAATTTGAAAAGCCGAAAATTCTTGTAATAAAAAATTCTGCTAAAAACATAAAAGAGATAAGCACAGGTTAAAACTAATTCACGGTGCAATAAAAGAAGAGAGGAAAGAAATATGAGGAACATTGAGGTAACGTTTCATGAGACAAACGAAAGGCGCATCGAATTATGGATAGGCGAAAGGAACGAGATATAGAGAGAAAGAGATAGAGGGAGGGAGAATGAGGAAGCGAGTCTGCGGCGTGAAATCCTCGCGAAGCCCTCGGATATCCGTCGGCTCCTTCACGGAATTTATTTTTAATGAAGTGGCGCGCGCTGGTCCTCGCAAGATTTTCGGGAAACCTACCACGATCCTTCGTGGCCACGGCAACGCTCCTCCTCGAATTATTCTCTGTCTCTATCCTTTCGACGTGAGAAGAAGAGCGAAATAAGGGTAGCAGAAAGAAAGTTAAGAAACAGGATAGGCAAAAAATACAACGGTGAATGTAAGAATAGCTCCGTGCCTTTCTCTTTTTTTTGGAAAGTCCCTCTCGAGGAATACAAGACAACGCGCGTGCACGACCAGGATAGTTTTGCGAGTTTCGAGAGGTCGTAGGTGTACGATACGTCGGGAAACGGAATCGGAGGGATGGTGGATAATATAATGATGGCGTCGGTTGGGCGAGGAGGGGCGGGGCTACGAGGGGATCAATATTATCCTCCTCCACCTCCGTTTCCTCGTCCATGCTCTCTCTCTCTCTCTCTCTCTCTCTCTCTCTCTCTCTCTCTCTCTCTCTCTCTCTCTCTCTCTCTCTGTCTCTCCCTGTCTCTCTACACCCACGACTAACCTTCTCTCAAACTCCCCCTCGAAGTTCCCCTCTAGTGCGACCACCATCACCATCTCCACCCTACGAGAGAGAATGTCAGGTTCTCTCCCTACCGTCTCTCACAGCCTCCTCCTTTAGCTCGTCCTTCGGTTTCTCTTTCCTTCCTCTTTCATCTTGTAAAGGACGCGAACTCGCACGAATTCACGCGAACGTTTCGCACGAAATGAACGAGATCGTTAACCTAGACGCACAAAAACGTAAAAAAAAAAACGTAAGCTATATCGGCAGATTAAATTTTTGGTGTTTACATGTCGCAACAGTGCTTTAAAGTTTCTTACATTTTATAACAAAAAAAAAACTCTATTTTGTGCCAATATGAAGTGAAAGAATATCAGGCTTTTATATCTACTTAATTTGTACTTAAATGTAACCAAGTCATCGATAAGACTTAACAATACAAATTTATTCGCATATAGATTTTGATTTATTCGCATATAGATTTTGCGAATAATGCAAATGCGATAACTTGCTTTCAACTCTAATAATCGCTATTCGTTATAATTTTTATTCTAAAATATATGATGTTTACATAAAACCTATTTTCAAATTACTGATTTATTTACCAAAAATGTTTTGCAAAATTTAAAAGAGGCAGATAGTAACGATTTTAAATTTTATATTTATTTTATATTTATTTTATATAAATATACATTATTTCGCAAACTTGTAGTCGAAAATGGACAATAGATATTTTAAGTTAATTTTATCAACAAAATAGCAATTTCAAATTTTGATTTGATTTAATTATAAATTCATTGTGGGCATATTTATAAACAGTGTAGTAAATTGATGCAATAAAACGATGTCCCAGTTCGGTAGAATATCGTCTGAAAACTGTTCCACTTAGATAGGCCTTACTCAAGAGCCGGGCTTCGGTAAGACTCGGTTGTAAGACTCTCTTGACCGAGGAACTAACAGCGCGACGTGGCGCGCAACTTCTGAGCGCAATGGAACAAATCGCGGTTACCCGGAGAACCCGGAGAGCCCGATGTTAAGTCACGGGATTACCGCGGACGGGCCGGTGCGGTATTCGAGGATGTCTATGTAGCACGAGGGTGTCTACGTAGACTCGGTAGACGTATGTGCGGCGCGGAAGACGACCATAGGAAAGAGCGACGCCGACGATGAAATGCGACAGAACAGAGGGGGCCGTATGGGGGTGTGATTGATGAGGCATCCCCGGTCACGGTCTCATTACATTTATATAAGCTTTCGTAGATTGAGCCGAACGCGTGCGTGAGCGAGAAGAAGAAAGAGACCGAATGGAGGCTTACACGGTGGCGAGGGGTCGTGATTTGATGAGATTTTATTGCTCGAATGATGTGACGCGACCATTGTTCTCCGAGTCAGTCGCCAGACGAAAAACAATGGATTCGATTTATCGCATCAACTGGGTTACTGCCTACAATATCGATGTTTTCGACGTTACCGTATGAGAATCGATTTGATGGAGTTTTAAATTTATTAACTTATTAAAAATTACACAACTACAGTAAACATGCAATTTTGTGTGAACACAGATTTTATGTATCGTAGCTTGATACGTCAGTATTTTGTGAATATTCGTCAAATTGGATTGGAAATAGCTATTAATGAGATTAACATAATATACTAATTAATTATATCATAAATTATTATCGGAATGCGCGATGTGCCCGTTGGTATATTTATGTTTCAAGCGCGATTTCTCTCACGATTCACAGATCATTTGATCAATATATAGTTGAATCCAGTTGGTCAAGCGATAGCTTTCACTCGAGTTCGAGCATATGTATGTACGTTCGTCGATGGATTTACGAATCAAAAGCGTTAAGATTCTCCTGGGTCATTGCAGATAGCTTCAGTCAAGATTCCGCGACGCTGTTAAACTTTATGGGCGCGGCATCTTGTGTGTACACGCTGCGCCTTTGCGCGAGAGAGTTTATTGATTCTCGAGTCGCGGCATCTTTCGCCCGCCGTACCATTCTGTCCTATCGAATTTACTCCCTCCTGGCTTACCGTCGTCGCCCATAGTGCCGCGGCTACCGGGCCGCTTCGTAAAATCCAATGATGTTTCTCATGCGGCTTACCGATGCGAAAAAAATTCGCACCTACGTATATCTCCCAGGGTGGATCAAAGGTAAGTCGTTTTTTATTAACAAAAACCAATAACATCGTATTAATTTCGTATAAATACTGTTATAAATGGTCACAGAAATATAACGATAAGTATTATTTTTTAAAGAAAATTGATGCAAAGCTATGCGTGTGAATTAGTGAGCTTTTATGTTAATCGATTCGTAGGCCTCGAACATTTTTGTCAATTACATTGTGAAAAATTGTTTATGATAAATATTTTTCACAATTTTACGCAGGTTTATTTTACATAATCTTATATTCCTCGGATTTAATTTGACCTTCATTAAATGAAAAAAATTATTCAATTATGTTAACTTTAAGCAAAGATACATTAATTTAAAGTACATTGAACCCGCGAACACCAGTTAGGGTTAAAATTCCAATTTTCTTTTACACATCTATCCACCATTATTGTCTCGATTATTCCGTTAGGTTATACAATGAAGGTTACTAGCAAATTCGGGCTGTTACAATGAAGTTCCAAGAATAATCGTTGAGAGGAAAGGACATTATTCTTCATTAGCTAGTCTTCCGCCCCCACTTTCAATGACCCGTCGCGCCTCTTAGCGTTTCCACGGCGTGATCGTAAGGCCATCCATCTTACAGAGTATTCCGTCGACTTGCTTCACCCTCAGTATCTTTCCCCCTTTTCTTCCTATCTTGCTCCTTCTCTCTACCAGCTACTCAACTCTCTCTTCATCGAATACTTACACCACGACCCTTCGCGTATGTCGCGTTTTCCTTCCCCTTGCCTTACAGTTACGCGAGAGCGACGGGTATCTAAGCGCAACCACCCGTATAATTGTTGGGGGCGAGTAGGGACGACGATGCGACGGGACGAGCGTCGTTAAGAAAGAGAGGCACTGAAGAGAGTCGGAGGACGCTGGTAGGTTCGAGGTTGAAGGGCGAGCGAAGGGATAAGGAGGGTGGAAACGGCTGACGACGTTCACCGTAGTATCGAGCGTGAGAGAAGGGCCGCCTTGAATTAACGCCGTCATATTTCAGGATGGAGAAGCTCGCCGGGGTTTTCTTGCTATTTGTCTCAAGACTCGCTTACCGTCTACCACGGAACGGAACCGCCGCTCGTTGTTCTCTTCGTTGCGTTCGTGACTAATAACCCGTGGCATGCGAACATTCACGAAATCTGGCAAGAAAACGGAACGCATGCTGTGCCTTCCCTCCGTTTTCTTCTCCGTTTATTCTCAATGTATGAGCTGTACATGTTAAAAACAAAATCTGGGAACGGAGGGTAGCATCTGTACATCATGAAAAAAATTATCTCTTTAAAATATTGGTTATGCTAAAAATAGAAAGGAAATATCGAAAAATATAATCGATATCTCTCTATTAAAGAAGCCCTGCACTAATTATATGAAAAATTAGGTCCCGATGAAATAAATTAGTTTTCATATATTGTATAATGTAACTTACAAGAAACAAAAGATGTTATAGACATAAGGTTCAATAATGAATAATTTTTGAACTATGGTACATTAAAGATATAAATCAATTGTGTTCACTGAGGTGTTCACATCTTTAATGCACCATAATTCAAAAATCATCCATTATTAAGCCTTGTGTCTACATCTTTTCTTCATCACACTATAAACTACATTATATATGAAAATTAACTGGATCATTTTACCGGAACACAAATTTCCTTATAATTGCGAGATCCTTTCTCAAATAACATTCTACACATTATAATTAACAGACACATTTTTCTTGCAACGTTTTGTTTTTCTGTTTGCAGGTCTGGTTCAAGAACAGGCGGGCGAAATGGCGAAAGAAGGAGCGTAACGCGATGAACGCCGCCGCGCAGGCCGCAGCGGATTTCAAGTCGGGCTTCAGTACAGCCAGTCTGAACGGCTTCATCACTCAACCGTTCCCAGATCCCGACACTCTCTACAGCTCGTATAGCACGTACAACAACTGGGCGGCTAAAGTACCATCGCCGTTGAGCGGCAAGAGCTTTCCCTGGATGAACACTCTGGGCTCAGTTGTGCCTGCGGCATCGCATCATCATCATCACGCTCAGGTCAGCCCAGTGAATCCCTTTAACGCCGCAGCGACGTCGGTCGCAGGCAGCCACGTGGGTGGCATGTCAGTTTCGGTCGGTCAAGCGGCCACATCCATGTTACCGGGTATGGGTTCTGGTCTCGGTGTCGCGAGCTCGCCGGTCGCCGCGTCCGGCGCGGCGTGTCCGTACGCGGCGCCGGCGGCACCGCATCATCCATATGGACCACCGGTTTATACGCCTCACCATCGATCGCCCGAATCCTGTACAGTGATGACATCGAGTAGCATTGCGTCGCTACGAATGAAGGCGAAACAGCATAGCAGTGGTTATGGCGGCGGTGGTGGCGGCTCATTCGCAGGCGGTACTACAGGCGGTACCACAGCCGGAAGTATAAGTCCCGTAAGTTCGAGAGCGTCTTCCGTCGGCGGTGGCGGTGGTGGTGGCGGCGGTTTGAGCGCTTGTCAGTACGCGTTAACAACAACGGCCGGAGCAAACCCTCATTCCCCAGGCGGTCCCGAGGCGCACGCTAACGCCACTGCCAGGGCCCAGGTCTGAGGCGAAGCGGGGGCTACGTCTAGCCCCCATCATCACAGCGTAACGAATCCAAATTCTGGAAGTTCCCTCAGCGGTGGCAGTAATCAAGTGGTGCCTCCGTCCGCCACTGCTGCGACCGCTGCAGGTCAGCCGAGCGACAATCAGCTCAGGTCGCAAGAGTGACCCAGGCCTAGGTCCGCCGCCTCGCCGACGCTATCGTCGACGCCCTCGTCGACGACCTCGCATCCGCATTATCTTATGTATGATGAGGACGGGACTGCGGCGGACCAAAAGATGGAAGTGGACGAGCGAGGTGTTATCGAGGCGAGTAGCATGGTGAATCCCGAACAAGTGGTAGCAGCTACTGCCGGTGGTATTGGCGTGGGAGTCGGTGTAGGGGGACCAGGTACGGCCACTGGGACTGGTACCGGATTGACTGGTTACTGGCAACACGCGACTACCGCCACCGGCTACTGGCCATCGTTGTTCGATTGTTGGACGACGCCACCGATCGCATCCGGTTCACAGACGCTGTCTTTGCCGCGGGATGACGATTGAGGCCAGTAGAATTTTATCGACTATTCATGCGTTGGCGCTGTCCAGCTTCTCCCAATTTGTCGCGAAATCTCGTTTTGTTTCATTAAACATTGAATGTTTGATTTAAACGAAAATGATTCAGAGATATCACATTTATATTTCCGCCGAAAAACGCAAAAACGATTTCATTGTAGTTAATTAAAAATATATAGTAATGACTTCTTCACATGCCTTTATAAGTATATTCATAAGTATCGAATGCGAAGTCATTTATTGAATTACTTTAATACTTATGTATTAATTAATACTTGACTGATTGAAATTGAACGATGCGATGCAAATTTCGTCATAGAATTATTATAGAAATATTTTATTTGCGAATCTTAAATTTCTCTGACAGCTAATAATCTTCAATTTCGAGATCTTCGTAAAACTTGAGGGTAAAGCAAAAGGGTAAAGAATCAGTCTATCACGATAGAAGAATTGACAGAACATACAATTGCAAATATTTGACTACGTTGTAAATACAAGTATTATGCGAGTAATCGGCTACGTTGGATGCAATTGGCAAACTACAAGTTCGACTAGTCGATGAACTCACATATTCCTCAAGACAGATAAAAGTTAATGGAGTACAAATGTTAAACTTTCGCCGCGATAAAAAGTATATTTAATCCCCCTTCCTTATTTTCATTTTAATATTTTTAATTAAACACGATATATTTATTATTCGAATACGATATTATACACGATAAAAATACATTGCGATAAAGCAACAAAATTACGCTGTAGTATAATTATGAAAAAAAAAAACGAGAAAAAGCTTTCTCTAAAAGAATCATATAGCGTAAACTAATGCTGATTGTATGCTGCATGCTTTAATAATTTTTTTCATATGTAAAATGTGAGGGACGGGGATTAATTTTTAAGAACAACGGCGCTAACAAAGATCTCTCGCGGATCACGTACTCACTATTTTGTAGATATATGTATAGTAGAACGCTGGCTCTTTATGCCGAGCGTAACTGTATACCAAAAAATTGTTACATTGTAATGACGATAATAACGATTATTCAGCAGAATACTAAAATATTATAGGCTGTAAGTAAGCGGATTGTGCGTTGTACAGTGTATGGAGCAAGGAGCATCCTATCGATTAGGCGTACGTTATAAATCTGAATTATAGTATTGTCGAATAATTACTTAAAACAATATTCACAGTATCCTCGCGCGGCGCGTGCAATTGGATTTTTCAAGTCCGTCGATTCCTCTTCCTCTTCGTACTCTCATCGTTCCAACGACAGTGTTTAACTTATACGTATATATCCTTGATTGTGTAAGATTGTGTAGAGAGGCGTTAACGTAATCAACGAAAATGTCCTATTTTTATAAGTAGCTTATTATTTGATAGATCACGCGTTGTGAGGCAACAAAACCAAAGTTAAACCCAAAAAATATCACGTATGTATAGTAATTATGCCGCGCGTTGAAGCCACAGAGATAATTGTATAAATTATTACACATAACGGGGGAGTGTGGTGGTGCGTCGGGAGATTTTGACGGGATGAAACGACGACGAGACACGGCGCGAATCGATCGGCTTCGGAAAAGTCGACATGCGAGCGGCCGATCGCTATAAAGCTCGAGGTATAGTCACGTAAGATAGGCGTAAGAAACGACTGCTATTTTGTATGAATCCCAATGTCGTACAAATGTTCGTCGTAATTACATATCCCAGTCCCTGCGGTGAGTGATTCGTAACGTCACGCAGAATGTTCTTCATTCCCGTTTGTCACCTCACTCGCTACGTGTAAACGTTCCTACTGGGCGATATTGAGCGCCGTAAAAGGCCCCGTTTGTAATCTAGTCACAATAAAAACCAATTCTATTCTAAAGCAACGACTCGGAACTATATCCCCTACCCGTGCGAGAGTTCGCCGATAAGATTACAATTTTTATTTCGTACTAATTTGTTTTATGATCTAGTGGTTTTAAGATTGGCCTCTTTTATATTTAAACTTTACAAAAGCCACTATAATGAAACAATATCATATTTTGAGACAAAAAATACAAGAGTAATATGAATTATAATAAATCAAGAAAAACTGTAAAATTTTAAAAATAGACTCTCGTCTTCCAAAGATTAATGAATCTCTAAAAGAGGGTATAACTTTTTTTGTGACTGTTCGAAGATCGCTTTATTTCTACATCTTTTTCTTATGTTATTTTTCTTCATAGAAACTAAAAATTATTATAATAATGACATTGTATTCAAGGAAAAATTGGTACATTGAAGGAAAAAAAATTCTTATTCACGCTGTTACGAAATCGCTGTCTCAGTTATGCTTTAAACATTTAAAAACTAAGTATTCAGAGTTGGCTCAACAAATGATTGAAGCATAATTGAGATAACGATTTCGTAACAATGTGAATAAGATTTTATTAATTTTATTTCACACACACACACACACACACACAACACACACACAAAATGTATCTACTAACTGTTCCTTGTTAATCCATTCTAAATTAGTTTTAAAATGATTGAAGTATAACTGACAGCAATTTTAATAACAATGTAAATTTTATTCTTTATTTCAAATGTACTATTTTTTCCTTGAGAAGCATCACTATTATGATAATTTTCAGTTTCCATGAAGAACAATACATAAGAAAATATAGAAATAAATTATCTTCAAACGGTTGCGAAAGAGTAAAAGTTGTACCATCCTTATTTAGATAAAAATAATTATATTCGAATATAAAATATAAAAGCAGAGGTGTGAAAATCGAATATAAACCAAAGTGAAAATATAGTGATACCTTCGTATCACTCTTCGTGTTGTCATATTACGAAATATATAATAGAAGACATCAGTCGAAATGGGAAGATGTTGGGCAATGAATGCCGATACATGATCGTGCTATTTATAGGTAGTTAGTTACCCCTCGGACATTGAGGGAGCATCGATAACCTATGCGAAGTCCACATGCATGCCAAGCGTGTAACGTATTGCATTGCAGTGGTCGGGATGTGGCGATAAATTATGCACCCTCGGCTGGCACGCGAAGGGTCGATCGCACGTTCGTTCGCAACCACCCTCATGTGCTAAACTAAACTAAACGTATATTACAATGATCGTGGTGTCGTTAATGGCGCAGCAGTTATAAGATGTTGCACAACCCCGTATGTTTCCCTATTATATGCATACGACAGTCGCGCATTAAGAAAGCCACTGGCTTTATTACGATCCGGTGAATAATAACTTTCGAGAAGTAATACGTTAATTATATTAATTGTATTGATTACTATTTGTTGATTTATATTATATTATACAGAGGTGGCTTATTGCAGTTTTAATTATATTGCAAATGCAACGTTATCATATTTTTTTTCGAGATCTCGGTAAGATTTCATCGCGCTATTTAAAATTCTTCCTAATTATAAGTCCAATGTACAAAGAACGTTTTATCTCTTCGCCAACTTATCTTCTTCCGTAATCTTATCATTCGTACGGCACACGACACTTTCCTCAAAAAAATCTCCAAGCGCACTCCTTTAAAACTTCGTTGTATCATTTACAGTTAGAACGATTTAAAAAAAGCTTTTTTTCTTTATTTATATATATATATATATAGATATATATATATATAT
>NW_017259490.1:1399510-1405601 GCF_001594045.1 Atta colombica
CAAACAATTATGTAAAATACTAAAATAATTATGTAAAATGTAAAATGTTTAAACATTGATGACAATGCCGCAAAACATTTTAACGTTCTAGCAAGTTTAAGCATCCTACATAATTATTTTGAGTCAAAACAAAATTATTTTCAGATCTGTATCTAACTAAATTTTTAGATACTTCAGCAAAATTATTCCTTTCTAATTTTATTTCACATATTCAGGAAAAAACAATAACGATAGCAACTATATGTAGATATAATTATATAAGTGACAAAAGTTATATATATAGAATTAATAAACATAGTTTAATAAATTCTTTTATAATTATTGTAATCATATAAAATAGTTTATTCAACAACAACAACACACACTATGTACATTAATTCTATATAAAACTTGTATATTTATCACCTATATAGTTGCTATCTCTATGTCTTTTTCAGTACATTAAATTAAAGTTATTAGATGCAGTATCGGCTTGATATTTCGATGAAATTTTTAACCGCGTGATATTAGATCTCGTGAAAAGAAATAAAAAGAGGAGTCTTCTCTCTAGGCGTCCTACTTTCTTCTCGCCTCGTAACAACGAGTCACCCTCCACCTCTTCACCGGTCTCCAATTCAGAACAGGTAATTCGGTTCTCGTCTGCCTCCGTACGTCTCCGACGAATATTTGAATACGGACGAGCTTCAGCGAGACGTGGCAGGAAAACGAGAAGCAAAAGGTGGAAAGAAATGGAACGAAGTAGGCTAGGGATGGGCCGCAACCCTGCCATCCATGTTTCTTCGACGAAATGACCTTCGCCAGTAAAAAGACGTGCCGGGACCGTCATCGTCTCTGCCGGCTTACGAACAGTCATCGTAACTCCCGAAACTTCTCTCAGCGGAGTAAAAGCACGTGGACGACACGGGATGAGGAGGAGGAAGCGGAAGGTTGAGGACCGTCACAGCAGGACGAATCGCGAAAAGGCGAAAGACGCAAAGACGGGCCCGTTGAGATTCGAGGATTTATCCGCGGAATAAAATCCGATATAGCCTCGTGAATATGCTGTTCTTGTTTAAGGCACGCTCTGCATGGGCGACGCGATCTATTCCCCTGCGACGAAAATGTCGCTGTACTACATATACGTTCCTTCGACTCAGGCAAACAAATGTTACGGTTCAACACGTCACTATTATTTCCTATTATTATTGATGTTCTTACGATTATAGAATCATATCAGATTTGCGATGATCTATTGGCGTTCAGCTAAAATCCGTGATTCGATGAATAATGTCAAAAGATATGAAGCAAATTTTTAAAACAGTTTTTATAAGAAAAGTAAAAACATTTTTCAAGGTAAGGTAAGAGCAATTAGCGATATCTTACGATAAATTTCGATACTTCTGTGAGAATTATTTCTATGATAAATTTTGATGCATCTCGGTTATTAGTTGGAACGAGTGTTTTCACGAGGCTCGTCTCATCTCCTCTCCATTTACGCGTTGTAAAGTTTGCGCGAATCACGCGCTCAAAATATCAGACGTCTGAGTAAGATAAAATGGCAATTAACATTAACTTGAGCAACGTGTCTCGTAAGGGGTCATAAAGATACCGAGCCGCGTATCTGCGCCATCATCGCGACGTTATCGCCGTTCAACGCATTGGCGTAATCAACATATTTGGCAGGTTTCATGAAAATTTCGCATCTTCATATTTTTATCTCATGTCGTCAATTCGCGTAGCCAAGGTTAGTATAAGATTCAGCCAGAATAACTAACAATTTTGATAAAAAAAATTAATGACATTCAAAAAAAATTAATGACGTCAATGATCATCGCAAGATATCTACTTTCAAGAAATTTTTAAGAAATTTGCTTCTATTTTTATTTGTCAGTAAGGATGTTTTGACATTCAAATAGTTGAGATATTTACACTTTTCGCCGATCTTCATATTTAAATATGATCGATGTTAATTGTAAAATGTTGAATTTTAATGTAGTAATTTCTGCGCGACGTCATTTTCTCCCACTTCTCTGTACTGTAGTCCTTTATGCAAACTTGCACGACACTATATTGCGCATATACCATATAGAGTGGATCTCAGGTATGGTGTTATTTATTGCCGGTACGTGAGGTATCGTCGTGTAGTATCGCCGTCTCGAATCAAGCAAACCATTCTCGAGTTTAACTTACTTTCTAAAGTTGCTTCGATTTCGCTTGTACTGTTCGTTCTTGTACTGAAAAACTTATTAGTGCAAAAATAATGTGTTTCGTATTCCGGTAAATCAGATTTTTCCGACAACTAATATTTGTTATAAAATCGTGATTTAATTTGTAAAACTTAATTTTTGCACAATACTTTTTTATATCGTGAATATTTAAAATTAATGAATTCTCTTTTATTATATTATATTATTTTTGTTGAGACTCAAAAGTCCTTTTAATTATTACACATAATTTAAATATTATGTATGTAATATATACATTAATATTTTTTATTATATATTGTATAAATTTTTCTTATACTTTTTAACTCTTATTTAAAAGTTTTTAAATTTTAATGTTACATTGAAGAAATAACAAAAGATTTGTTTTAAGTCGATCAGAATTTTAATAAATTATTGTTTCGCTTTGTCGTAAGAACTATAACATCTGCAAGCCAATGTCGATCGGTCCATTTAACGTCGATTGTTTTCGCGCATAGCAATCAGTCAGAGTGCGGAACGTTGTACGTATGAACGCTTGCCATAAAATCGAACTGTACTCGCATTTTGTCTCGGACGAAATTCAAACAGCCCGACACATCAAGTGATGAAATGAATGCGACACATTCCATTCGTATAAAATAATAAATTCTTTCTTATTATTAAATTCAAACAATATAAATAAATAATAGCAATCGTAACAATTAAAATTCCAACACATTGAGCAAAAAAAATTATAATTATATGACATCCAATAATTAATTAAACGTACAATGAAATTTAAAAAGGAATAAAAGATTTCTTATTTGTCTGAAAATTCCACGAGTTAAGTGACAAACAACATTTCTAATTTTTTCATAAATAAAAGAAAATATATTTTGATCTCACTTTGAATGTATAATGCGAATATTTTACTAAGATTTTTATGACCAATGTTCACTTTGTGAATAAAAAAAGCACACTCTGATTATAAAAAATGTTTTTTTATGCAAATCACAAGTATATCGTCAAAATGCATTTGTGGTTACGTTAACGGTTCGGATCGCTAGTAAGTGTTGTAGCACGCCTATAAAGTTGGTACGTCGCGGAGACCATGCATAGATGCATATAAGGATCAGCGAGGGTACTACATAATGCATCACCGCGATTCTCTCCTACCCCATTGTGTGCGTGTGTGTCTATCCGGCGTATATGGCATCGACTAACGTGTTTCAAATGGAGCCCTTTGTGGCTGCGGCGTCGGCGTTGAGATTGAATATAAACGCGGGAATAAGAAGCCATTTTATCACGCTTCCCGTTGAGCTTTTACTCTAGTGAAATTGAGGGCTTAGGACGGGGGCTTAGAGAATTGGGAGAATTCTTCCTCGGCTTCGTTTGCCGCGAAAATGAAATGACGTTGCTTCGTCGGGAAGAGAAAACCGGCTCCGCGTTTCTCCACCCGCGTTTAATTCTTATGGTAATCGTTAGCCACACGTTTTCGAATATTCTGGCTCACTCGGTGTTACTTCGGTAAAAGCGGAGCGCTTTGCGATACGAATCTCACGGAAATAAGCGCACGTTTAAATTTGCTTATACTTAATGAACAAATGCTCTTAAAACCTGAGGTACAAACTATATTGACCTAAAAACAAATCGAATTGAATTATTGCTTTGGTGAAAATCAAATTATTTCAGATTATTCTTCGTTAATCCTTAATTGCAAATCTGATTGTGAATAATTTAGAAAAATGTGTATCATTTGAAATATCTGATTTAGTTGGCAAATTACATATTTCACTATAAATACCGAGTGTTAAATCGGAATTCCATAGCGTAAGTTCTATAATACCTTTGGTAGCGACACAGAAGAAAAAGTCGCGACTGTCAGGATAAAAAGAACGCGCATTCGACGAGCACGCATGAAACGGTGTCGTTAAGCGCGACTGACGCATCATGATTCAACGTTCTGTCGTGGAAGAGGATTCGAAACGGAGAGCCTGCACCTGCAGGGCACTTTGAAGTAAGGTAGGTAATCCCTGCTCGCACGACGGCGACTAAGCCTTCATGATTTAGAAGCTCTTGGAGTATTTTAAGAGTCCCCTTTGCTCTGCCACCCCCGAAAACAGCCGCTCGTACAAGCGCGTTCCTGTGTTTAGAAATGCAACACTGTCCACCATCGTCTTGACTTGGCTAATCTTCCCATAGTTATGTTATCACTTTGTTCTCAGTATCTCTATATTATGTCCTAATCTCTGAGAATAAGTTGCCATTCCAAAAGTGGAAGCTTCCGTTCCACAAGTCAAATTTTAACTTTTCAGTCAACTAACAAATAATAATTAAGTTTGCTTGTTTGATGTATATTTCCAAAAGAAATTTATATTTTAATAAATAATAAAATTACGTAATTATTTGTAAGAATAATCATAAACAGGTGATGTATCTATGCATAAAAAAGTGAGAAATTATAATATTCTTTTATATTATATTTAATTCATAAATATACTTTTAAAAATTCATAAGTATCTAATGGACATATATAGGAGATGTAAAAAAACAATGTTTATATTATAATTGTTTAAAATCGAAAAATACAAAATACAATTATTTTTAATCTGTATATAAAACTTGCAGACATGTAATACGAGGAGAAATGTTTGCGATTATTATTATTATCATGCTATTAAGAATTTATATATAAATCGATCATTATATCTTTTTTGATTTGTTCGAGAGAATCAAATAAGGGTAAAATTACTTCATGGAAGAACAATAATAAAATTTACTCGTCAAACGAGCAAACGATTCCGGAAGGGTGTATGCCATATACATGTACGCCAAAACTAAGTCGTTGTAGAAGTCAGCTCAGGTAAAGAAAAAGGAAGAGGGTCGAGATATCGTGAGAGAGAAACCTTTGGCCATCCTCTGGCAATGGCCCTCTTCAGCAACGTACCTCGAGAGCAGGCTAACCTCCTAGACTACCACCTTTTTCAACCTAGCAACTATCCTCCACCCTTCCCTTTTCTCGCTCGTTGAATCTAATTACATCCGCCAAGACCCACCCGCCCCACAAAGTAAGCGGAAACTCACGGGAAGTGCGGGAGAGATGGAAGGAGGACCAGAACGAGGGAGAGAGAGATTAGACTCAGGAGATAGGGAGAAATAGAAAGAGACAGGGAGAAAGCAGAAAGAGGGAGGGAGGGAGGGAGAGAGAGAGAGAGAGAGAGAGAGAGAGAGAGAGAGAGAAGCAAAGAGAGGGTGAGCGTGGAGAAGCAGAGCGTTGCCAGGCGACGGAAGCCATCTTGGAGGGTTGCAGCCACTAATGGCCTAATGAATTTAATGGAGGCTCCCCGATATAGAGTAACAGGAGAACCAAGGTGGAGAATAACGGAGGCGAAAGAAGAGAAAAGGAAGAGATTGGGCGTAGAAAGAGAAGAGTGCAAGTCGCCGTCGTCGTCGTCATCGTCGTCGCCGTCGTCGACACTCTTCGCGCTTCTAATTCTTTCCAATGTCGGTGAACACTGAAACCAGCAAACGGTGAGATTCTGATGTAGAAATGTAGAAAAAAAAACGGTCGTGGACAGACAGCAAGTAAGAAAAGAGAAAGCAAAAAAAATCGTCGGTTTTCTGGACTATGCCGAGCGCGACGGGGGTGCATTAACCGAGCGTAGCATTCGGAAAGCCGAGAATGGTCTACACTCGGATTTTCACAATTAAGTAAAGAACGAGTGTCTGTCTGTCGCACGTGGGAAGAAGCGACGACTTGCACCGTACTTCTCGCAAAAGTCGAAAGTAACAAATAGGATAATAACTGACAAGCTATATCAAAAATAATAGCTGCAAAACAATAGCTGCTTGTGTGTGTGTGTGTGTGTGTGTGTGTGTGTGTGTGTGTGTGTGTGTGTGTGTGTGTGTGTGTGTGTGTGTGTGTGTGT
>NW_017259490.1:1405701-1413091 GCF_001594045.1 Atta colombica
AATTATTGCGCAATTTTGTACTATAATTGTACTATAATTGTACTATAATTGTACTATAATTGTATTACAAAATCATAATTATGTACACATGTTTGCTTGATCAAGTCATATGAATATCTGTTATCAAAGCTTGATTGGATTAATTATCGTTGCTACATTGTCGACGTCTTCCACGTACAATGTCAGTGAATGTTAACGTAAGCCTCGCAAGGAATTTCAAGAGATTCGAGATTGATCGCCGCGTGCCTCATTCACGCGTGCGCGTGATGCGTCATGATAGGACAGCGAAAGAGTAATTCTATGTTAAAATGAAGAAAAAGAAATATGTTGCGTTTATGGCGACAACGAGGACGTCGTTTGCCGGTACGTGCGTGGCGAACGAGAAGGCGAAAAAGTAATAACGGTTACAGGTGGCTTTTAAACCTCCCTCCCGATTCACCCGGCCTATGCGCGGAAAGGAGAGAGAGAGAGAGAGAGAGAGAGAGAAAAAGTTAATTATTTCTAATTTTATTCAGCCTTTCCTTCGCTTTGACATTAATAAACGAGAAGATGGACAAATTAACAGATACGCCCACAGTTGAATTACGATTGGCAAACAAAATATCTCGCACGCGCCC
The DNA here is from genome assembly GCF_001594045.1 of Atta colombica. Lineage (NCBI taxonomy): Eukaryota > Metazoa > Arthropoda > Insecta > Hymenoptera > Formicidae > Atta > Atta colombica. The sequence goes on from NW_017259490.1 coordinate 1,406,319, forward strand.
GAATTCTTTTTCATTCTGTGAAATTGGCAGAAGTAAACGAACTAAGATTCTAAGTTCAATCATGAATACTATCTTTAAGGCAATGTTTATTGCCTTAAACGGTATAATGTCGGATTTCTCACTTTGATATAAGATTACAAGCATTGGAAAATGATTTCTGATAAGATTACGTGCGTTGTATAAAAAAAATATGCAAGAACTGTTTGTACAACTCTCCTATGTTCAATGCAAAAAAACAAAGCAAATTTTAAGATAGTCTTAAATTTTCAGGTAATCCAAACTTATAATTTTAATTTCTTCAAAAGTATTATAAAAGTATTCCTTGTAACTTCAGTTTGCGTTCATAAATAAGTGACTCGATTTTTATTAAACAACTAATAAAACAAACACAAAATCTAGAATAAATTATAAGAAAAATTATAATAAAAATATTGTGATAAATGTATATAATATAAATTATATGCTAATAGATTAATTTTCAAAAAAAAAAAAAAAATTAAGTAGAGATGTTATAAAAAAAAATTAAGGCATTTTGATTATTTTAAAATAAGATCAAAAATATATATAGATACCTCATATTCAATGCAAATTAATTAAATTGTAGCAAATATAATAATGCATATATACATGTATATCAATGATATCCCACTAACAATAAAGTTAATAAGACATCGGGCTTCCCAACAAATGAAGACGCGCAGAAAACGATGTGCTGTAAGTGCTGTGTAAACATGCACCAACATAATTGAAGCGGTGCGAAAAACGTAGTGATTCTTGTCGTTCTTCTATCTATGTTGATTTGACGTAGGTTACAACTTTACAGTTATATATGGTTTTTCCTATCTTTACAATAATCTCATATTGTATGCGCTAGTTATCAGCATGCAAACAACCCTTTCGAGGGGACCACACGCGTGTTTCACTCGAAATTTATCTGATTCGTGCGACGCGTATGCATGGGTCTTCGTATACATGCGAGATTCATCTCTATTGCCGCATCTCTTGCTCGTATTTTGCAGCCACGATCTTGTGGAACTAACTCTGTGAGCATAATTGTAATGCGGAAGTAAGTTATGATGGAAATATCCATCTTTAATATTAATAAAACTCATTTTAGTAAAATCGTTTGAAAATTGTCAAAGATAATAATCATCATTAATAATCAATTGTTAATCAGTATATAAAAAGTCTATAACAAATAATTATTCTGATTCTTTAGCCGAAAATTGATAAAAAATATTGATTATTAATAAAAGTCTAACATATATTTACAAAAATATCAATAGCTTAATGTGAAAAAAAATCGCGAAAAAAAAAAATTAAAACTCTGTAACTGGAAAATGAAATTAATAATTTTTCCGTTATTACAAATTACCAAATTATAAAAGATCAAAGAACAAATTAAATATTCTATTTCAGGAATACAGTACAAAATTCAATTATATAAAAAAAAACATGACTCGATTGAATCAAATACATATCATTTTCGAATCTCTGAAAATGTATCAAATAAAAATAAAGCGTCACTGAAATCGAGGGAAATCAGTTGGTTTGTTGAGTTAGAAATGAATAAAAGAGTCGATCGCCCAGGGAAAATAGGGCGATGGGAGAACCTGCAGGGTTACTCCTCGAGTAGATGAGACAGGATTGAATGGACATCGCGAAGATATGGGATAAGGTGGTGAACAAAAGAAAGAGAACAGAATAGCGAAAAAAGGTGGAAAATGTGATGGAAGTAAAATCAAGAACAAAGAGTGAGAGAGGATGAGAGGGCAAATAAGCAGAAATGAGGAGGGAGAGAGAGAGAGAGAGAGAGAGAGAGAGAGAGAGAGAGAGAAGAAAGAACCACAGGGGAATACACGAGCGATGAGACGAGACCGGATGAGATGAGATGATAGTGTTGCATGTAGCGCGTGCGCGTACCGACTCAATAAACATCCGTGGAAGCCTCTGTAAGACCCGAGCCGCGCTCTGGATTACCGATGCTACTTTCCTTTATTTTTCCCGATGCAACGCCCACACCCCTTTCACTCTCTTTCCTTTCCTCCGTCTTTCTTGTTTTCTTTTGTCGTTTCCGTCGCGTTACTTCCCTTTCACGATCTTTCCTTATCCGCCCGTCGTCGTTCTCCGTTTCTCTCTTTCACCTACGCGCCATGTTGCTATTTTTCTCTCCCGTTCGCACACGCTATTTCCTTCTTTCTCTTTTTCATTCTTGACTCGCCCACGATTCCCTGTCCTTTAGTGAAACAGATGAAGAATCGTCACTCTCAAACTGTTTCCTTAACCCGAATTGTTACTTTCTCGGCCGAAATGGAAACTATCCCGGTATCCTATTCCCTGCTCCTACGCGAAACTGAGCTCTGGATAATCCACTGATTTGTCCCGTAATCACGAGCCACTGGCCCTCATTTTGATGCTCGGCGAATCGCAAGTCACTCAAATCACAATACGTCGCATTAAATAAACTGCATAATACATATATGAAACTGCAGTAAAGTATTAATTGCTCTCCATATTGAGATGAAGCAATGTTACGATAAACATTTTAACATAAATATAATTTCACATCACAGATACCTAAAGCAATTTCATAAACACAATTTTAATTTTATAACAACAGATTCCTTAATGAATTCGAAAAATCGCCAAGAAATCATTTGAAGAGAATATAGAGTAAGATTAAATTATTTGTTACATTATATTAATAAATTTACACGAACAAAAATTTACACGAATTTTGCTGAAGTATTTAAAAATTTGGTTAGATCCAGATTTTTAAATAATTTTATTAGATCATCAAAATAATTGTGTAAGAATCTTAATCCTTATCCTACAAGTATGAGTCATTAGTGATCGAGTGATTTCTGTTTGTGCAAGTTTCTTTCTGTCTTTCGGTAATTATAAATTATACTACATTTTATTATTTTCCAAAATGAAGTTCCAATATTTATTCTAGAAAGTTGAAAGCATGTTGATGAATTTTTAGAAATTTCTTGAATCATTCTGAACAGATAAAAAAAAAACGAACCACGATTGTATGAATGAGACACCAAATTGTATCTTGTACGATAAGGATTAGGATTAAGTATAATGAGCAATGCTAAAAAGTTTCGACAATTATTTTGATTCAAAAAAACTTTCTTTCCCCAATTTGTATCTAATTTTTTATAAGAAATTTTTATAAGATACTTTGATAAAACTCTTTTTTTTTCGTCATTAAAATAGAATTCGTAAAGTCAAGATGATAGATTTTACGAAGCAAAGATTTACAGTATTCGCAAGAGATTGTATTGCTGGAATCTGTTAATATTCAACATTAGATCGTCATTAAAATTCCAGCTTGGTCAAGGAATCAGAAATTGAGATCGGTGGATTTGGGACATCTCGTCGAAGTCCGTGATATAAATCGGAGACGGGTATATTGGGGCATACTAGGCGAAGCGATTTCCCTTCGGGGCGTAAAGCCGATAATCGATGAATCGAACCGCGTTTAATCATTCTTTCGAGCAAACGAGCGAGCAAGCGAGCCTGGGCGGTTTTTAGCGCGAGCGACGCCCGCCGCCGCGCTTGGCGAAAGACAACGAAGAGTGCCGCCTAAAACCGATAATTGGCGACCGAGATTAACGTTTCTGTTGTCTCTGACGACGGAATAATGTGTACACTCGTACCGGCCGGCTCGCTCGCTCGCTCTGCCATTGGCTCTGCCATGTGACTGCCATTAAAATCTCGGAAAGCAGCGAGAGCGAAGCACCCACCGTAACGGCCGAGCCGAGCCGAACTCCCGGTAGAGATAGGTACATAAAACCGCTTTTACGGTGAAGAGATTAGCCGACGGATTTCGGCGCGATCGCGGGCGATTACGCGCCTTATAATATTTTAGTACTGACGATTAAAGGATTGGCTTCGCAGCTGATTCGCAAACCTTTTCGCGGAACCTTCTCGCGCAATACTCCCGAAGCGTCGAGTGACCGAGAACGTTGAATCGGTAGAATAATTTTCTATTCAGATGATTCGAATATAAATCAAATGTGTAATCAACGTTACTGACAATGCGTCATCTGTTATGTGAAAACGTGATAAATATTTGATTTTAATGATTACCACGCGTGTACAAAACGCGGAATATATTGCATCAAATGGATTAACGTTTTAATTTGCAATATTACTGCAACTTTATTAATTGATTTCTATATTTTTCTGCATAGAAAGACACGGATGTTTATATATCATAATAATATCAATTAAAAATATGATATTTTTTAAAATTAAGTAAATTTTCATAAATAACATTTTATGATAATAAGAGAGAGAAAAATACAAAATACGTTACTTACATTACACACAAACAGATTTTAGAGATTAGTGATTTCGAAACCTAGAATTGTATCTATATTTGCATAATTCTGTTTATTTATATATGAAAATAAATGTATCTGTTTAGTTATCTCGAAGATTTTCTTTACTAATTGTAAGTTTTGATTAATTTTTGACAATGTACAGAGGAATGCATAGAATAAAGAAATGATGGGGAAAAAATGATATACGCTGATAAGATAGATCTTGCAGGGATATCGCTGCTCTCGGCAGCTAATGAAAACGCAAGCGAAAGTGCTCGAATGCGAAGCAAGGATGATGAGTGGCGAAAGAGCAAGTATAAAGGAGCAGAGGAAGTACCCGAGGATGTGAAGTAGGGGTGATTTTGCCGAGGCCTTCTAAGCGGCAGGATTAAGTGCTACGTAAATTCTACCGCGTGCTCCTCCTTTCTTGCATGGATAAAGAATCACCGTCGCTTGGTTAGACGCATCGTTGACGTAAGAAAAGTGAAAGTCGCTTTGTTGTGGACACAAAAGGATTGCAGAAGGGATTACAAGAGTCTCGATAAGACGGAAAAATATTCCGCAGCTCACACATCATTATCCTTTATCATAATAAACAAGAATATCTTTAATTATCGACAATGTAACTATTATTGTTACTTTGTATTATGTTTTTGTAGAAAAATAGATACAAATACTTTATCGTAAACATCTGCTAGTCGATTACATATTAATCAGGAATAATATGAACTTAAACCGTAAATAAAATTTTGAAAAACAGAGACGAATAAGATTTAAAGAATTTTATAATTAAAAAAGAAATCTTGTTAATTCATTCGTTTCTTTGGCAGTACTTGCTGTATTTTCAAAAATCATTATATTATTGAATGATTTTTTAAATAATGATACAAAAGTTGTAGTAGAACCTCATAAATTAATAATACAAGATCAAAGTTTTCATTTCAAAAATTCAATGTTTACAAAAATGAAGTGTTTATATACAACTCAAACAGAAAGTTTTATATTGCCACTTGAATTTAAAACTACTTAATTTCTAAACTGATCAGTCTCACTTTTGTTACGCGCGATTAACATGTTTTATTTCAAATATTTCTTATAAATATGATTTTTCTGTTAATTGTTGACAGATTTCTCTTCCTTTTATTTCTTTCTTATCGCATTCATAATAAAATTCTTGTACCTCATTGGATCTTTCAATCCATTAGTGGCTGCCTATGTTGAAATGAGGAATGTGTCATATTTTTAGAAAAGCATTATATCGCTGATAATAGCTCCAAAAAGAATAGAAACATTCGAAGGATATATACAAGGTCTAAATACTAAAATTATACCATAAATTTTATTGCGCTCTAATATCTACGTTCTACTCTCTTTTGTCTTAATTTTATTAGTTTCTTCAAACTTCTCTCTCTCTCTCTCTCTCTCTCTCTCTCTCTCTCTCTCTCTCTTTCTCTCTCTCTCTCAAAAAAATAAAGGAAAGAAAAACAGAATGTAAGAAAACGTTAAATTGATTGTTCCGATTGTTTTAAAATAAAATTCCATTTGTAATCAAGTATGAAAAATACTAATATAATTTCATCAAAACTGCACATACTACATCGAAATAATTAACATTCAAGATGGTAATAGTGAAACGAGAGTCTCCTCCATTACTCGTTTCGGTCAAACGTGAATTTGCCATGTCAGAAATAATGCACGCAAATTGCAAATTGCAAAAGGCTCTAACATACCTGATTCATGTCGAGAATCCCAACTTCTGCGATATTTCCGTATCTTTCACGAACGAGCAAATAATCTCGTAACAAAAAATGCGAAAAGTATAAGCGCGCGCGATTTATGACTCGCAGACGCGGGTGCAAGTACGAACTTGTTTGGAATTTCGCGAGGAGGACAATGGCGCCACCTCGCGACAAAACGGAACGTTTACCGACCTGTCTTGTATCCATTGAGCATGTTGAGTATTATATAGAATATGCAGTTATCCGAGAACAGAGAGAAACTTGAGAGAAGCCAACCTTTTTTCTTTACCTGTCGAAATCGCTTGTACACTATTGCCAATATATCCATTTGAGAACTATGACTATATACATTTTCTGACACTATCGATAAAATTGTATTATCGAAAATAAATGTGATTCGTCTCAGTACTAAATTCTCACAATAGAAGTGTCCCAATCATCCATAGAGCCCGGTTGTTCCACTTTTATTTGTTGAGTAAGTAGCAAGATTATCCAATCACATGCGCGGATTGCCAAATTACCCTAACAGATAAAATTTACCAAAAGATGGAACAATCGGGGCCCTAAGAAGGATAGTTTAATAAGTCCTTGAACAAAATATTTTAATTTTGCATCTCCTACACATGTAATTAAATTGACAATATATTTGTCTAGAAAAGATTGAATTTATTAAAATTTAATATTAATATTAAATAAT
>NW_017259490.1:1413191-1417512 GCF_001594045.1 Atta colombica
TAGAAACTTTGATACATATACTAATAATTATGTTTGATAAAAACGGGCTGAACATTTGCATAAATGTATATAACTTCGTAATTTTATAAGATATTATAAGATTTTATAAGATTTTATAAGATATTATAAGATAAATATTATATGAGATAAAATTCATTAAATTAATTTGTTTGAATTTCCAATTTCATTTATTAAAATTCAACAATTTTTATTTACATATGTAGGAGATGTGAAATTAAACTTTTTTTATTCAATGACTTATTAAACTATCCCTCCTATAGATGGTTAGCACGCTTCTATCCTGAGGATTTAGTATAGAGACGAACCATATCTACTTTTGATACGATAAATCGATATGATTTTATCAATAGTGTCAGAAAATGTATGTAGTCACGTAGTTCCCAAACTGAAAATGGATGTACTGGCAGTAGTGTACGCGATTTCGACGGTAACAGAAAAAACGCTGGCATGGCCTCTTTCAGGTTTCTCTTTGCCGAGAGTTTAGATAGATTATAGATCACGAGGATAAATGTCCAACAGAATTTGCTCAATAGATAATAATATTTTGTAGATAAATTATAAAAAAGTATGCAAGGAAATTTTATAATAAATATTTAAAAAATATAAAAAGAAAACTAATAAAATTATGCTGGCAAATGTAGTGAATAATAAATATATATATTTATTATACATATTTTTGTCCTCCAGCTCTTCACCATCTATTGTCATTGATTTTATCTTTATACTCGTTTCTAATGTAGGTTAATTATCAACTTATCTTTCATCTTTTTTTAATTGTTAGAAAACAAGAAAAAGATGAAAGATATAAACTAAACCAGAATTAAGTTAATTAGTAGAAATGGGCATTAATATAAAATAATTAAAGAGAGGGAGAGAGAGAGAGAGATAAATGAAGTAATTTTATTATTGAAAAAAAGATTTTATGTTCAATTAAAAAAAAACAGAGAAGGGAAGTATTTTAATTTATAAATAAAATATTTATTTTTCTTATTCAACAACTTAGGGAACAACATTGTAATTGTTATCACCTAACTATTTATTTATACGAAATATTGATGTATCAAGGCCGCTTCCAAATGCGGCATGTATATTGAAATCAGTCAATAAGAATATGTATTGTGTTCGATCATATCATTTTATATGTAGGCTTCATTTCTACGAATTACAAAATGTGTGTATAAGTGTGTATCAGAAGTAATAGAAATTTGCAAGTAAGTTACTCAATATTCCGACTTTAACTACGTTGCAAAAACAAGCGTCAATGTCGCAGCGCGGCATTTTAATTAATTAATCGCCAATACCTTGTTACAATAGATATCGGTCAGTCTTTCAACGAAAATAACGAAGGAAAGACTCACTTTTTGCACCAGAAATAATCCACGATCCGATATTTCTAATATCGTTCAAGAAATGACGAAGGAAAGACACATTTTGGCATTAAAGACAAAAACCCACGTCCCGATTCCAGACAATACGTCCAAAATCAGAATATAAGACGTCTTATGTCCCGATTCTGGACTATGTGTTGTTTGCGATATTTCTAATATCGTTCACAAAAAAGTATAAAACGTTGAACTATATATATTCTTTCGAATAGTTTGAAATCCCCTTCTCCTTGGAACATAACAAAAAAAAAACAAAAGTAACTATGTTGCTAATATCAAAAAGTTGTTTTTAATTTCAGCAGAAAACAGTTATATAGTACATTTACGAAATAGCGACAATACGTTCTTCGTATTGTCGCTATTATAATTGCAAAAATTTCTTATCTAAAGTTCTTTATGAATAAATTGATTAAATTTGTATAAATCTAAAAGATTTTTCAGTCCAAAATTAAATTTAATAAATATATTTGTATAGTAACATTAAAAAGTATAGTATTAATTAGTTTTACTTTTAATTCTGCTAGAATTAAAAATCAGAAAAGAAAAAATATTTAAGATAAAACGAACCGTCACGAGACAAGTATAAATAGTGATAAACAAATAAATATAAATAGAGCTGCGAAATATCGTGGATTATACATATATCCACAGAGAGTCTCTTTCCATTCAGAACGTCTCAACATATATTTCCTAAAAGTGTACGTGTTATGACTATCGATGCGCGTACACTCGCAGTGGATTTTGTATCTCGCAAGACGTATTTTTCAGAATACTATAAAACGGTGGTTCCACGGTCCATGACGACCAAGCACTCGTCTTCATCATGCAGGAACAATCCATGGCGAGGACGGATTCTACAACAGAAGTTTGTAATGATAAATATCAAACTTCAATAATGGGTAGTTTCAATTTAGAGTTATGAGTTTAAAACGCGTAAAATATATCCTGTGTTGCAAATTCTTACAAGAAAAATTCTTGTGAGATTATCCAAGAAAATTTTCACATACGAATTTCGGGCAGGAAACAAGATCGTATAACAATATATTGTATACAATATTTGTAAGTAAATCAAAAATTTTGCACCCATGGGGAGGCGGGAGGGGGGGGGGGATTACATGAATTTTGCACGCATGTAACGTGAACCTTGTAAGAATATAACTGGAATGTCATTATGAAAATATTACAAGAATGCTATTGGAATTTTGTGTAATTTATTGCTCGTATCTCAGTAAATAAAATAGAATGGGACAAGCAAGGAGTTGAATGGGATTTAAAAGAATTTATTTTGGCTAAAAATTAATTCTTTTTATACAAATTGAATAACGATTTCTCGACTTAAATCAAACTTAATTTGGAAAAGAAGCATAAAAAGCCTGCGCCAGTTATTAGCAAAATTATAATTTATCAAGTCATTAAAACAATGCTAATATACGTTTCGACCTTTTATTCATTTTAGTTATTTTCAGTATTCTAACAAATTTTTTAATTTTTCTTAATTCTTTTTTATTTCATATTATTTAATCCAGTTTTTGTTCATTCAATAATTCCATTTCGTTTACTGGGATGATTAATACCTTTATTACTTTGGATCATGTAAAGAAATGATTTCTTAAGAGTATCTCTTAAGAGTATCTCTTTAGGCTGAATTAGTAATTATAATCTTTTTATTGCGATATAAATCGTATACGATTCCAGATTTCTAAGGACATAAAAGATTATTGATGAGATTCATGAACAAATTAAGATTCTAATATGATCATACGTCATTTAGTAATCTTGATTGAGCACATACAACTTTTTTAAGATTTGGTACAAAAAACTTATAAAAATGTTCAACATGATAATAATCTGCATCTACGTATATAAAAACATAAAAACTATGTAAATTATGTTTTACATATATAAACAACTCAGATAAATTTCTCAGCAAAATCATGCAAAACTGATTGCTTATGATGTTGGGAACTTGCTGTATTTGTTATCAATGATTTCAAATATACTAATATCGTAGCAAGCAACAATGTATAAATTTATTGCCAGCAATTTAACAGTAAGAGAGTAGCATCAAAGTTATCTCGTGTTGTCGGCAATATGATAGCATTGTGTAACCCTATACATTATTAATTATGGCGACATGATGGCACAGCACGAATTTTTATATGATGAAGATTTTAAAATTATCAAATTACTGGCAAGTTGCTATTTAAGGTTGTCATATTGACGTAAAAGCGATTCAAGATCAATTTGCCAACAAATGCGGATTTAGTTGCTGCAGTTCTAATAGCAACACATATTTATTTACACCAGCAATAACACAGACACGTCTATCTGAAAATCTATGAATTATCGTAATCTACGTTTTTCGTCGCTATGCTAGACTTTTCTATCTGGTTTATGTATTTTATTTATCTAAAATCAGATATATTAACAATTATAAAAACTTAATTAGGTATTTAATTCTTTCTGTATCCAATTTATAAAAATTTACATATTTTATATTGTTTGTAGTATCTATATGGAAAAGACATGAAGAAGTGTAAATTTAAAATATGTAAATATTCCATGTAAATGTATATAATCTTGAAATATACGGCACAACTTTGTTCTAACTAACAATAAGTCATAATTTTTCATGAATTTCATTGTGTGTATTAAAAAACTTTCTTACAGTGTATTCGATTGGACGTATTAATGCCCACTAGTGCATATTAAAATCATTATATATTGATTTAATTTATATAAAAGTAAAACGCAAATATTTTGAATTATAAAATACAGATTTTACAGCACAATAAAATGTATTTAGGATTTCATGATTTAATCCACTTTCATATTTATATTAAACACTTTTTTTTATGTCAATTTGTATATAACGCACTGAGTGCGTATTAATGCGATAAGTTAAATTACCAGAC
>NW_017259490.1:1417612-1421949 GCF_001594045.1 Atta colombica
AGAATTAATATTTTTGCCTATTAATTAATATTTTGTCTGTTTCCTAGCATTAAATACTTAAAATGTATTTGCTCGTGTGAAATGTGTTACTTTGCTCACGTCGGCGGCATGGGTTATAATTAACATTGCGAAAACGTGATATGATCTACAGTATCATATCAGTGTCACTATCGGTCATACCGGCGTTGAATTATGACAATACGACTATTATCTCACGTACCTGGTTGGTCGTCGGAATCCGTATGTCATAATGCCATACTGCTCGGACATCCGTGATTCATTCTATATTCCACGTAAAGCATTCCAGTGTTGTGCCAATAATAGAGGGCTAGCACAACCAACGCGTGCCACCATTGATGTGACGAACCAACGTAGTCCACCCAGCCTGTAGGAAACGTCGCATATTGTGAATAACAATGTGCAATTATATCATTGTTCAGTACTTACAATATGAGGCAAAAAAATATCGTTATGGTAACGAGAACGATAATTGCCGACAATTACCTGGATAGAAACGTTCGGGTATCTTGAGCATATAGAACGCAAATGCGATCGCGTTAATAATATACATTCCTATCACCCTCGGAATGAGCATTCTAACGATTGGATTATCAAAGCCACCCATCGCAACCGTCCAATGCAGCGTTGGCAGAACGCCATATATCGCCCAGCTCACAAATACGGTTAGCTTAATGTTACTATTGATGTTTAGACTTGGTATTTGCAGTATCATCGCAAAAATGAAGATTACGAGTACAGTTATGAGATAAAACCGCTGTAGCTCCTGCAAAAGATTCGTAGATCTGAAGTTGATTTGACTTATCGATCGCATTAACACGAGTATACCAAAAAACATATTAGAATTATTTCTTTAAGCTCTTGAAATGTAAATCGCGTAAATATCTAAACTTTCTTTACATAAGCTGTAACGTAGAATTGCAGAAATTATAGCTAGAGAAATCGATGCTTTCCTTACCTTGTGACACCAAAAGGCATAGTAGACCCCCGACATGTATATAGATAACATGCTCAAAGCAATACCGAATAAGTCAAAGGATAGGAAGCACCAGTAATCCTTCTCACTTCGACATGAAAATGTGTGATACACGGACGATAGGATCATACATATCTAAAACAATTTCATTTATCTATTTATTTATATATTTCATTATATTTTAACAAGTCATCTATATCAGACAAAATCTTTACCTGAAAGCAAAGAAGCAACAAAGACACGATAACTTTGTCACCAAATGGCGCGTGAATATTCAATAAACAGAGATCGTATAGGGTGAGACCAAAGAACAACATCCAGCCAAAAATGTGGCTCCATATATTTACAGTTTCATTCGTCCACCAAAATATACTAAAACATGCAATATTTTCATGAAGAAGCACATGCTATCGGAGTATATGCTTATCACCTCCGAGATTCAGAGTTCATTTATCGCAAGTATGTTGAAGAATGTTAAACTCAACCTCTCAAGACACAATTTGGTAGTCAAACAGCCTCGATAACCATGCAATATGTACGGATTGTGTTGAAGAAATTGTGGTGCTTCCTCGAATCGAAGCAAACGTCTCAACTTTTCTTCCCTCTCTAATGTAACTTTCCTCTTATCTGCCGAATCGCCACATACCTATTTCAAAATGGAAAATAAAAATATGTTCAATAAATACCCGAACACAGAAGTCTAAAGAAGAAGGAGTAAAATTTTAGATATATTCATATGATTTAAATTTTTTAAACTTTTATCTGGAAACGCGGTAGTGGCTCGGCATTAATAATTTTTACTTTTACTGAGTAGGACATTCAATATCCATTATATTAGGTATGGGAAAAAGTTCATGGCGTTTTTCCCATTTTATGGCGTTTAAAAAACGCCACGAACTTTTTCCCACATCTAATATATACAATATTATATAAAAAATTGTGAATTTATCATTACTAAAGATTGAACTAAAAGAACAATTTATTTAAGCAGTAAACAAATTAAATTCAGAAAGATGCTAAACAAACTACATAATAATTTTTTTTTAATTGCTGATTATTTTTTCTCTTCCTCTCTCTCTCTCTCTCTCTCTCTCTCTCCCAAATTTCTAATATATTCACATTTATTTGAAATAAACATAAAATTGCACTCTGCCTTTCATAACCGTAAACGAATGAATGAAAATGACGGTTTTTTTATCTCATGTAATCGAATCTTCAATTAAAAGTGCATAACACTTACATAAGAAATCCTCACAATGACGTTTTTTTTGCATTTTCAGAGTATTCTGAACAATACAAAGTGCTTTCATTGCTTTCGTTTGTCACATTCCTCTGCGCAGCAACAATGGAATGATGTGACTTTACGATACGACGAATTTCCTTTTCAACTTGATACAATTATTAGAAAGAGAAAATATTGTCCAAGTAAAGTTCTTATCGCATAAAAATTATCTTTCCACTTTTTAATTATATGTTATTTGTAGTAAAGAGTAACAATATAATTAAGTCAAAATTTCAATATACTAAAAGAAAGATTATAATTAATTGTACAAAGAGAAAATTATAAAATACTCAACTGTGTGATATATATTGAATCAATATTGAAATATTGATTACAATTCTTATTTATATAAATCTATCTGATAAATAAATTTTTAATACAATAATAATTAAAATAACTTTTAATTTATTTTAGTAATAAAGTAAAAACATTCGATAATTAATAACTTATTTATTTATTAATGTAACTAAACTAATAACGTTATGTTATTGTACATGCAAAATATAATTTTATCACTAAATGATGCACTATACAAAAAGTGTGAGTAGAAAGTTATTCAAGCAATATGAAAGAAGACAAGTGAATTCAATGCAAATAGGATATGCTCCTAATGATTCAGAAAAAACTATACGAAAGTGTAGACAAGAAGTGTTTCGATCATACCACATCTTTCACAGAATGCGGTAAGTAGGCCACAACGGGACCTGCCTTTCATCCGAGTGTGTCAAGTTTACGCCATCCGTTTTCCTCTCGTACTGCATAGCAAGTGAAATCGATTTTCATTGCTCGGAGCAATATCGATCATGATTAGAGCGAGTACCATGCGAATGCCAAATGAAGAATAATAATTGGCAAATAATGTTAGATTTATTGAAATACAATTTCAGAAGACAATGTATATTTTCGCTTCCTAATGAGCACTCGTCGGATAATTAACAGTCATCATTGCATTTATTATATTCGAACGAACCGCTATAATAGTATTATCGCAAACCACAAATGATGAATACCGCATTTTTGCAAATTAGACTTCGTTTGAAATCTCTAGCTTGATGGAACAATCCTGTTAATCGTACTCGTAACTTGTAACATAGAACATGAAAAAAAGAGAAATGCAAAATTACAGAGTTTATCGCATAACCCAGAAAGTCGTAGTCGCATGTCTTAGTCTAGCAAAAAACGGAAGTGGATGACTTTAACAGGAAATGGAGCATATCAAAGTCCTTTACATGGAGCTACCATTTCCGGAATCAAATCATTGATTTTATTCGCGAAATTGTCGCAAAATTTTTTCATATTATCTGTAATAGGATGATAATAACGCTTGCTATTTATTATAATCGCATAACGAACTCTCACCTCACATTTATTCCACTTTCATTTTTAATTTTGCATTCTTAAAATTTATCATTAAGTTTCATTTAGTCCTGAATTTAAAGAATCTCACGACACAATGAAGACGTCGTGTACGTACGAACGTTGACTGACCTTGTTGACGAGCGGCTTAGTCGTTTCTTGGGCCAATTCTGTCGCAGATTGCTTTTCATGACTATTATTGTTATGCAGTTGGCCATTATTGGTCTCTTTTTCACAGTGGTCGCTAACCTCCTCTACGCCTGCAAGTAGTTTCATCATTCAAACGACGTAGACCTTTTATGCAACACCTGCTTCCTGAAAGATATAATGATAAAAAGATTGGAGACAACCGCTCGTTCGTGTTATCCGTGATAATATTACTGTCAAACGAGACTTGCCCTAGTATATAATTTTCATTTGAAATATGACAGAACTTCAAATACATTGGAACTCAGGATTAATTACATACATAGAATCTCTGCATACCTCGAAGAGGTTCCAAATAATATAATGCAAATATCTTAAAGATATCTGTTTCGATTTTGAACATGCTAGTGTTTAGAATACATGGAGATACATAAAATACATAAAAATATGTATTTACTTTTATATTATTATTTTCGCAGGAATTTTATGACAATCTTCATTATAACTTTTTAAATCCAGACGTTATTACAATTTTTTTTAAATACTCTCTCTATATAT
>NW_017259490.1:1422049-1430506 GCF_001594045.1 Atta colombica
CATTTCAACTTAATTCCTAGCTCAGAAACTTAGTACCAACTTAATACCAACTAACAATAATATCAATGTTACAATTTCCCATTCAACAATGTAGCTGTATATATAATGTGTTATATTACATTTATTTTGTTGAGTGAGAAATTATGATACAATGTTAGAATGTTAATTAGGAAAGTTTATTCTTAGTATTCTTGATCAGAATTATATTACAATATCACTTTTATTCTTTTTATTCACACGATGATGAGATTATATTCTATTTTGGTTACTTCTTATATATCAATATAATATATATTACTACAAATGAAGAAAAACAAATAAAAATAAAATCTTTATCAAGACAATTTTACTTTTAATAAAACTCCAACTAGAAATACAAGTTTAATTTGTAAGGTGACGTCGATATACGTAACTTTCTCGCGAAAGGAGATTGCCCCTTACAGAAAACAAGAAACAGCTGTCGTAAGCAGCTTTCTTACGTGATGCCGTTCTAATTGGAAGTGAATTTTATTTTCAGTCACAAAGAATCAGTATATCATCATTATAGTAGTTAAGCCTGAACAAAAATTGCACGAAAGGCTGCGCAAGGGGAAAATCATGGAGCGTTTAACTTTCAAGCGCGCCATGCGAAATCGACCGAGTTAGAAATCTCGCAGTTGAATCGAAAAGAATATTCGGGCTGATATTTTACGAATTTCTAGTTATTAGTAAGGAAATAAAAAGTGAGATTGTATTAATGCACACAATGACATAACATATTGTATCGGGCGAGAAAAACGTGCTTCGATGTAAATGATGTCCTAGTTGTTTTTATTTGGACTCCGTATGAAAGAGATTTCTGTTCACTCTCTCTGCGTCACACGACTCTACGTCTAATCTGCGAGAAAGTCGAAGGCG
Source organism: Atta colombica (assembly GCF_001594045.1). NCBI lineage: Eukaryota > Metazoa > Arthropoda > Insecta > Hymenoptera > Formicidae > Atta > Atta colombica. Next base: position 1,422,947 of record NW_017259490.1, read on the forward strand.
CACTTTGGAATCCGTTGAGATCGTATGTCTACACCCAGTAAAAATTGCACTATATTTTTATCATTATTTTATCATTATATACATATATGAACAGGAATGAACAGTATCTAGAAGCATGTTCGCATAATGATTTAAATATCATCCGAAATTTCTTACTTTTCTATTATTTTTGATAATAGTTTTATTGATATAACTTATTAATACATAATAATGACGAAATTTATAATAAATATATTAAGTCAACATATAAAAATGATATAAAAACAAATATGAAAATAACGATAACTTATATTGAATACGGCCATGAGAATTATACAGATAGACAATGGGTAGCTAATTAGTCAATCTTTTATATTTTTAATCATTAGAAGGCGGAAAGGCCTTCTAATAATTTTAAATTTTATAATAACTCCTTGAATAAGATTAAAATTTATCGTATTCCCTCGCTTCAAAATGCAAAATAGTGACACTGTTTACTATAGTGACTTCCCGTTCTGTAAACGTTAATTTATTTTGAGCAGAGAATGAATAAATTTATCGTAACTCCTGATTAAAGTTGTATTTCTAACAGTGCAGGTAAACAAGTATATAATATGCAATTAAATGCACATAAATTTAATATAATGTTTTTACGAAAAAAATAGGCAGATTTCTGTAATGTTTCTTTGTACAATTATTAACAATATTACCACAAATATAGCATTATCTTGATTAATTAAAATTTTACTCGTATTTATCTTTTCGTTAATAATAGCAAGGAATAATCAATTGTTACCGTGCAAGCAATTAAGGACAAAGGCGAATGATACTGCGTAATATAATTATTTAAACAATTTTAATGAATTGATCTCGTAATGTTCAGTCATTCGAATTAAGAAATTCAACTAGTATTAAATACAAATAAATACGTGCATTATTTTAAAAAATATACTTGTACATATATGCACATATATTAAAATTTCTGACTTAATTAAGAAACTAAAAAAATGATTTTTGATGTTCTATATCTCTAATTATAGTTAGATATTACTTTTATTATATATATATTATCAAATTTCGAACTCATTAACTGATAATGATTGAATAGATAAATATAAAAATGATAACACATTTCGAAATATACGTACAGTATCATTAAATAGTAGGTCAAATTAACAACTTGTAGAGATGTTAGTTATATTTCACGGCAGAATATGATTATCATCTCTGCATTTAATTTGCAGAATAAAGTCCCACGTCTGTCGTAAAGCTACGTCGAAGTAAGACATTGAATTTCATCGAGCGAAGTGTACACTTGTTGCCAATTTTGGCGCGAGATTCATTTATCAGTACTTCATTTAATCAACCTTGCTCCAGAATGTAATTTAAATTCGTACGACGCGGATTCTTTCAATGCACATTGAAATTTGCCTGATCGTGCATCTTATTGATCGTAACATATAAAAAGATTCAATTTAATTTTTCATCTGCGATAAAAAGATAAAATTGTCTTTTTGATAAATATCAACAATTATAATAGTATAATTATCTTTTTTTATAAATATTATAAAAAAACAATGCATAATCCCGGATAGAACCGGTTAACAATAATTAATATATTTATTATTTATCGGGACAATTAAGAGTTTTGTTTTCCTTATCGAATGATTCTAAGAAGCTGTGATTACGTACTTCGTGGATCGACAATTTCGCGGACAATCGAGGAAAAGGCGAAGAATCATTGATGTCCCTCGTCAGGCGCTTACCGACACATAGGCGAATTCTTCACGTGTGCGAATATCGCAGGCCGCAACGCGATTCGATCGACCGCACTGGCACTGAGTGCGCTGAGCAGAACACTGGTGAGTGAGCGGCCGAGTCAGATTGCGAATCGACGGCGGTGGCGACGGTGACGAGGACGACGGCAACTAGCCAGGGTCGCTCCCGATGTCTCGCGTGAAGAACATACTCGGGGATCAACAACAATCCCCCCTCAAGAAACAAAGGGGGGCGAGCTGGTACTTTCACTTGTCTGTTCGATTCTACGTGGATTCGGGATTGCAGGATGGCCTTCAATGTCAGGACACATTGCAATATCCATGAATTAATAATATGAGATTCACAATAATTATACGATTCTCTTTTCTTTCATTTCTCTTTTATCAATAGTGCATAAGATATGTATTTCTAATTCGATTTATGAATTCTGTGTGTGTATATATATATATATATATGTGTGTGTGTGTGTGTGTGTATCTTTCTATCTATATCAAATTACTCCGGAACAAGCAGTAACTTTTAAGTTTAACAGATCGTTAGTTGTGTAATCAAACGTTTTTTTCTCGTACGATTTTATATAAAGCAATCTTTCCAATTCAAGATTCGATCTCTGTTCCTGTCAATCCGCATTGCGATATTTATGCGGAAGTTTTAATTTGATCTGTTATGAATTCTGCATGATTTTCCATCTGCATGAAATTACTTCGGAATAAGCAGTAATTTCTGAGTTTAAAAATGCTGATTACGCGATTAAATTTTTCTCCATAGTATTATATAAAATAATCTCGAATTACAATTTTCAAGTTTTAACTTTAGCTATTGCTGTCGATCTATATACTATACGTAATTTTTAATTCGAATCGTATTATGATATTTATGCATAATTTTTAATTTGATCTACAAATTTTGCAAATCCTTCCGTAAAATTATTCTAAAACAAGCAATAATTTGTCTGAATTAAACGGATTGTTAATGGTTAAACATTTTTTTCCATTATATAAAACATTTCGTTCTTATGTAAAACAATCTTGAAGTTACAATTTTAAAGTTTTAATCTCCGTTATTTTTAACGGCGAAAAGTTTCTTTATCGAAAGCGCAATGATCGTGTGTAGTAAAATTTTCAAGAGCATACACAACACACACAACACACACACACACACACACACACACACACACACACACACACACGCACACAAAGTCAATTTCATGTTACTTTCACGTAGGTCACATCGCTGACATTGAAGAATTGGGAAAGACGTGTGGACTAAGACCACTTTCGAACGCGAGATCGTCGTTAATACAATAATATTTGTGCAACTTGGCACGAATCTTGAGTTACACGATAAGAAAATCTGATGACTACATAATGAGAAACGTGACCATGATTATAATGCTATCTGCTTATCGTCCGCACGCGTGCGGGGAAAAGAAAAGATTAATTCGTTGCTTTACCTTATCATCATGGACTTTATTATATAAAGGGCTAATGCTAAAATGTACACAAGATAAGTTATTAAAAATGTTCATTATTGCGGTAGTAATAATTAATTATACACATGAATAGTCGTCTTCTACTAGAGAGTGAACGATGATCAATTTTCTTTTCGAGGGCTAACTTTTAAATATCAGATTCGACGCGTTTACTCGTAATTAAATTACAGCAAATACACGGTCGTATGAGACAAGGTCGGCGTAAACAGCGGGCCGCCGCATTACATACTAATCGATTTGTCTTCTCTAGGTTCCTTTAGTCGCTCCATCAGCTTGCCGTATTTAAGCACCGATTACATTGAGACGTTTCGCTCTAACGCGCGCTTTACACGTGGTTCGCAAGACAAAATCGTTTTTTACTTACGCACTAGTTAAGTAATATCTTTCTTTTTAAAATGACGTATCAGATTTTATTTAACTATGAGTAGAAGCCAAAAACACACTGCTAGCACCATCAAACAGTGCAATTATGTAGTTTCATATAATCTTAAATCAACTATATCGCGTTGAATGACATTTCGCAATTTAACGACACATTTTGTTCATTTTGTATATAGCTAGATTTTTAAGAAATAATATGTAATCACATCGCCTTACCCTTACAGCCACAATATATCAGGGATACAATATTGTAATCGTAACGTTTAAATAACAGATTGCATTTAAGTCTATCGTTCGTCCACAGCAATGGACAGTACAGTCACGCATCGCAACTACGCGTTTATATTGTGGATGAAAGGAAAAATATCTGATCGCGAAAACTAAATAATAATAAAAAAATCGCTGCTTAAAGAAACATCTGCACGCAAAACAGCAGTAAAAAGTATTGATGCGAGTAAAATAGTGTCGCGATGGACGACGAGTAATGCGAATTCCTGATTCGCAAAACGCGACGCATAAACTTAATAGCGTGCATTTATGCACTATATGCGAGACGAGTCGCTGAGATTTTAACAATCCAGTAGCGATCCCGTCGCATCGTCGACGTATTTGCCGCCTAATTCATAACGCGATACGTATGTAAATTTAAATAATCGGAATTGTTTTCCCTTACATCATTTATCGTTTAAGTGACCCGATTGCTTCCGGCATAAAGCCAAAAAAGGATGACACGAGCGATCCGCTTATACTTCCAATAAATTACATAACGAACCTCATAGATCTGCCTGTGATATTGCAGATCATACTCCAGGTATCAGACAATCTTTTTATCCAGCGTTTGCAGATACTTCCGATTACTTAAAGTTGCACGGTTGCCACTTGCCGATTAACGATATGCATAATTAAATTACTACACACACACACAGGAACCAAAAGCACAGATTTCGAGTTACTCGTAGAATTTGTCAGGTATAAGGAATTTTAATAATTGAACAAAGCATACACGTACAGTTTCAGTAATATTTATATATATATATATAGCCCAGTCTTACAAAAGAGTGACCACATCGTTTCAAGGGACGGGCAAACATTGCTCACTTGCGTTAAGACTAACAATCGATGTGCTGTCAGTTCAAAGTTTTTTTAGTTTCACTGAGAAAGTAGGTATCGTAATGTTACAATTATCATAAGCACAATAATTAGAAACCAATCTATTAGATTCAAATACAAATCCTACTTTCACTCTCCTATATGTTACTTCCATTTTTTTTTATTTATGAAAAAACAAAGCGGACATGTGTTGTCTGATTCAGTATATATAATGCTGGATGACCACCTTCAAAATTGCCTCAATTGCCATTGTGGCAACGTTTTCCGCGGTCTTGACGAACCGCGAGAAGTTCAGATCGATCACGTTTGCCTGAGGATTCCTCGGGCCCGAATACTGCTTAAGTTTAAAAGTATACGAGCCATAGCTAATTTCAATCGGTGCTGATGCATAAGTGGCAATAGGCTGGGGCTGTTTCTTGGTGGTGTTTGGATGTTGAAGTCAATGGAGATTGGCGCATCACATGGCATACTTGCGCGTCCATTCACGTGCCAATTCATTATACTTCTCTCTGTCGGTTTTGTATATCCTGGCTATCTCTGGTACCAGTGGGTCATCTGGATTTGGATCGCACAGCAGGGAGCATATTGACAATAACACTGTAAAATGATTAATAATATTAGAAAATTATTGATATAAAATATAATATATTTTCCAAATGCATATTACATGAAACACGCGTACCTTTTGATATAGTGAGTGCGGGAGACCATTGAGATCGTAAAATATCCAAACAAATACTTCCATTACTGTTGATATTAGGATGATAAATTCTAGTCGTGAATGCCACCTGGAAATAAATAGTAAATAATATTATTTGTGGCGGACATTTATTTGTATTCTTTACTTTTACAAAATACAATAAACATTTCAACTGTAATATGTACCTTAGGAGGTTTAAAAGGATAATCTGTTGGAAAGTGTATTGTTAGGAAAAATACTCCTCCTTGATACGGACTGTCAGGCTGTAATAAGAAATTAAAGAAACATAACATATTAAATAATTATTTATAATAAAATTCTATACTATAATATATTAATTTTGATGAGCAAAATATTTATTAAATATATTTAAAAAATCATAGCATAAGAAACATAAAGTATATAATGACTGTATTCCGCTATACTGCCAGTGAAAATTTATATTAATTTATATTACCTTACGTATATTGTAGATTTTCAGTACTGGCAGTATATGTATATCGTACATAACCAATGTATAATTGTCAAAAATTAAATCTTTTCACATTTTAATATAATATATAAAAGATCTCACATTCATTATACAAATACAGTTAATAATTAGAAAACCCCAAACAAAGTTTTTGGAGAGAAATACAAATCACAGAATACATGTTTCTTATAGATTTTGGATTGAATCCAAAAAACTCCAAAAATCATTTGCTCCATCATGTCCAGTTTTTAGATAATCAAGAAAAATGATGAAAAATCTAAAAGCTGAAATATTTGAATGAGTACAAGTAAATATCACATTAAAATGTGATAAAAAAAGAACCAATTTAAATATATTTTGATAAATTAAACAAAAGTGTAAGAACAAAAACAAATTTTATTTTACTAATGTTAGGTACTATAATTTAACATATTATAAAACAAATTCATATAAAGTACTATTATACAATAAACAGTTAGGTAATGAGTCATGGAAGGTTTTTTCAATTTCAAAAATGGATATTTTAATTGTTATTTTATGTTCTAGAGGTAATTAAAATACCTATTTCTGAAACCGAAATAACTTTTCATGACTCATGCAGGTTGCCTAATTATTTGTTGCACAATGATATTTTACACGAGTTTGTTTTATGACGTATTAAGTTATACCTAACATTAATAAAACAAAATTTTTTAGTTTTTTGCATTTTGTTTAACTTACCAAAATATATTTAATCAGTCCTGCAATTGCATTTTAATGTCATATTTACTTTTGCTATTTCTTCAAATGTTTAAATTTTCATAGATTTTCCATAATTTTTCTCGATTAAAAAATTGGATGTAATAGAGTAAAACAGTTTAGGAATTCAGATTCAGCGATCCAAAAGAAAAAACACCCCTGGTTTGGTTTTCTCTAAAAATTTTTTTGTGATCCTATGTAATTTGTATAAATTCTTATTTGCAAAAAGCAAATGTTAAAATTAAAAATTTGCATAAAGTATTGCATTACTTACTGGTCCCATGATTGTTGCCTGCCAGTGGAATACTGGAAAAATTAGGTTAAACAATTACATGCAAGTTATAATTAAATCATGAGATAGCTTACATATTTACTTTTATAACATTAATAATAAATAATCATTTCTTTCTAATAAAAAAATCGAAAATAATTTATAATATAAATAAAAAATTCCAATTAACATGGTAAAGTGCTCTAGTTTCAAGTTTATAATCTATCTAACTTGAATTGTATTCCGATATATATTGTTAAGACATTCGTTTTTTTGTCCTTCGAAAACTTCTTTGTGCTGCAACTAATCAACATGCTTGAAAAATTTATCATACAACAAAGCCAATATCAATCTTAGAATTAAAAATTTACGTAGTTCATGTTTCGTATTATAAATTTTCAGCATTGACAATGTATATCCGAATACAGCTTTGGTATATCAATATTTTATTTATTTTATATAATGCTCAAATATACTTTCTTTTTTAATTGAACTTCATTGATTATCAGTGCTAAGTATGTCACTGGATAATTAGTGACTATTCACTGATTCAGATTTAGAGACTAGGATATCAAATGGCAACTTCCGATTAATTGGCGTCACTTTATACACTTTAATTTCTACCGCTATATTACCCC
>NW_017259490.1:1430606-1440746 GCF_001594045.1 Atta colombica
GCATTGCGCCGGCGGATCTCTGCCAAGGTCCTGGAGTTCCTGAAATTACAAACAGATAATAGCGTTATAAAAATTTCATGAAGTATCTACTGATTTATAAAAAATAATATAATACAAGGCACCTAATCACGAATATTTTAATTAGAATGAAGATTTATATTTAAAATAAATACGTCCTATTTGTTGCTTTTCAGTATACTCTACTGCAACGATTCGAATTATACATCATACCATTATTCTATAATCAACTTTGATATTTATAAACATATATACATAATTCAACATCTTCTTGGCAATAGAACCTTTTAGATTCATATACATATACAGTAATTGAACAAGATATCGCTGTATAATAATGAGAATTCCCAAGACAAAGTTGTTGCCCTGCAATCTTATTTACAGTATCTTTATAACAAAGATCAGACTTTTATTAAGACTAATTACAGTATATTATATTGTTCAAGTATTCCACAACCCTACAATTGTTATTAATATCACACTATCATAAATGATCAAGACAAAATAAAAGTGTAAGTAGCTTTTCGCTGGGCTTTATAGCCTTGCTTGTATAAATCGAGCTCTCCAGTTGCTCCATGTCAAACACTATTCTATATCGCTATACAAACGACAAATCAAACATTATTGGCACTCATAGAACATAGAGCTGCATCATATTAAATAATTCACTTTATGTATCTGAAGGCTTTCACAGCAGGCCATTGAAAAAAGTATCTTGCTAGTTACCACGAGATATCTGCATGATGCAAAACAGTGTAAAAGGCACAAAAGACCAGCGAAGAGCACCGAAGAAGAAATCGGGAGAAGAATGTACGAGCCGGCGTGGGGATATGGTGCGGATCGCGTGTTACTTCCGCGGAGACCTCGCGGTACATGGAGCACACGAAATTGAGCAAATCCATCCGGGTTCTCACTGTCACCGAGGAGTGACGAGTGCGAGGCGAGCACCCTGGATGATGGGTAGGGGCGTCGAGGAATTCCCGCGGGTCCTAGATGCGCACGGCACGGCACGACACGGCACGGCGCCATCTCCGCGCGGCGAAGCACGATCGTCGGGGTCGTCATCGTCGTCGTCGTCGTCGTCGTCGTCGTCATCGTCGTCGTCGTCGTCGTCGTCGTCGTCGTCGTCGTCGTCGTCGTCGTCGTCGTCGTCGTCGTCGTCGACGGCGAAGTTGCCGCCGAGACGAGACGAGACGAGACAAGATGCGACGAGACCAGATGGTCTGGCGTGATTCTTCCAACGCTCAAACATCCTGCCTTTCGCACTAGCTCGACGAGGGAGAGAGAGAGAGCGGAGAAATCGTTAAGGGGCGTACGGCCGGGCTTGGAGCACGACACAGGACGACAACGCCCGGCCGTACGCGTGGCCACGCAGCACGAACGCCGACCAGCCTCCACGTACCTTATTAATTCGCTTTAAAGCCATTTGATGAACTGTGTGTTGATATTAACTGGCCGCAAAACCAGACAGCGATACGCGCTTGCCGTGGATCTTTGATTAGGGATTGCAAGATGGCTGCCTTCTAAACGTAGGCCGACTGCGCTGGTCAAGCGCGCTGTCGCGATTCGCACCGTCGGAATGGTCGGAACACACGACGCGTCACGTATTTCTACACGGGAGGTGTCCGCGCAGCGAGATCTTCACGGGCAGATACGGCGCAGTTTCGTATTTTTATCGCGCTGCTTTTTCGCCACGGCCGGGGAACGCTTCGCAGACGCGGTCTTTCGATCTTCCAACCGGGCCACCGTTGAATTTCCTTTTGTCGGCAATCAGCGGATTCCCACTGCACACGAGCCACCGCCGACAGATGACGCGGCACGACGACGACCCGACCTCCGGGTTCCGTTTGCCGTTCGGTCGTTCCGTTCGACCACGTTCGATGTTTGACGAGTTCGACCCGGTACACGCTGCGTTCCACGCGCATTGTGTCGTTAGTCGTTCTCGTATGTATATGATGTACGCTCTACGTCGAAATTAAAGGTCAAGATTCGAAACCGATCCCTCGGGATTGAATGATGTAGAGAGGAGAGAGAGAACGGATTTATAAAAAGTATGAATAAAATTCTTTTCCTCTATTTTTCAACAGCTTGTTTAAACATTCAAGATATTTCGCAACAACTAGACAGAGAAATGACCTTGCCCGCTTAATGCTTGTCATTGTGGTGAATAGATTACTCATGCTCGCGAGCATGCTTGAAAGATATGGTCATGTTTTTTGATGAGAAATATGACGAAGATATGTTGCGCGAGAAGACAACAATTGTAAACATCAGCAAGAACCCTTCTTTTCGAACCAGAGATCTAATATATATGTTTTATGTTGACGAGTCCAATAAACATGCGCGCATGATTACACGAGGCAACACAACGTGTGTCGCGTGTATTGGTTCTTTTAGTTATGATTCCAATCGATTTTCTCAACGAAATAAAAATTCTAGAAAAAATGACTACGTATTACGGAACGGAATTAGGAACAAATTCCGATCAATCAATTATTCTATAGAAAACATAATAAAAATTTAGGGAATAATTGAACAATTCTGATGAATCTATAATACGTATCGAGGAACGTTTAGTATTTTCCTCATATATGCTATTGAGACATGAAACGAGATAATATAATATCTCGCAGGTAGCTCAGCTTCGAGATAATGACGCACTTCAGACTTCTCGATAAATCTATAGTATGATGTATAACGAAACACGGTGAATATTCATCACAGAAATTGATCTGTCATTCGAAATTTATATATGTATAATTATATAATAACCATCGTAGATGTAATGTTACCACGATCCAAAACGAATTACATAATCATAGGCGCAATTATCTATAAGCAATTATTTTGATCATTCATAATCTATATGTAGACATTATTTATATAATCCAATAACTCTCTCCGTCGGCAATGTAAAATTTTCATCCTCGTCTACAATCTAGAACTTTGATGCAGATTTTTATATTGTTCCGGATATACTGTATATAGAATGCTGAAAAAAATTTTTACATATTCATAAAAGACTTAATGAGTTTTTATTATCATAGAATCTGAATTGCATTTTACTTTAAATTTTTTGCAGCGTTTTAAAGATGCAGATTAGTATCAATAATATTAAATTGCTCATCAATTTAACTTGCAAAATTACATACTCCAGCCTCAATCTAGAATTGTGAACTTCATAAATAATCGGCCGTTGCTTGAACTGGAAATTGTAGAAATTCATTAGTCATCAAGATCCGCTTGAATATACTTTCTTTACATTTATATTGTATTTCATTATTTTTTTTTACAAATTTAAATTCATCTAAAAAATTTCATAATAAAAAAAATTGCTGGTGAAAGATGAGAATACAAGAAATTTGAGAATACAAAATAAATGATAAAATCAAACAATAAAAGTGAAATAATTTAATAAAATGCATGTAATATAATTTTTTTTTAATCTTCAAACACAAGTCCACTCTATGAAAAGAAATTACAAAAAAACTAGATAGATTAATATATAAACAATTAATCGAAGTTGTTCGCGTTGACGTTCACGTCGATCGTTCCTTTCATTATCACAAAAATGGGATTGGAAAAGTAAAAAGAAATAAATCAACAAATACAAGAACCACCGCGTCGAGAACGCGTCGCAATCATGCCGGTCACGGCAGAACGCAGCAAACTCGAACAATTGTGCGCGTGCCAGAAGAAGAAAATATACGCGCATCAGAAGAAAAAACCGAGAGACCGTTGCAAGAGGAAGAGGCAGATCTTCGTATACAATACGGACGAAGAGATCTGGCACGAGCCCTACATGCAATCGCTTCACCGTGAGTTCTTGGACGGGTATGTGCTATGCGACTCCAAAATCGAGCTACCCTGGAGGGATATCGCCCTGCGATCGGCGATGAGGATTCGTCCCGACGCGATGGCTGTCAAGGCCGATCAGGAATCGGACGAGAGTCAGACAAAGATCATCGAGAAGCGAGACTCCAGTGAAACCATGATATTGCCGTGGAAGGACCTGCTCATCACGGAAACTCTGCGAAGAACGTTGGACGAGCCGGAGATTTGCGACTCCTCGGTGGAGATACCCTGGGCCGACCTGGTGCTGGAGAAGCCGGTGGAAATACGACCGTCGTGGGAAGAACGAACCTGTGCGACCGATGATGTTGAGATTCCTTGGAACGAGATCCTAATGCCGCGGAATATCGTTATCAAATCCGAAAGGAAGCGAAAACATCCCTCGTCCAAACAACCACCGCGACCGCGTGGTTCTGACGCGATATGCATGCCTTGTGGCAAGCCTACCTGCTGCACGAGAATCCACGCGAAAACTCGGATAATTCCTTACAAGAACCCCGCTGCGGATTCCAATTGGACTACTGCCTGCATGTAGAGCTATGTGTACTTATTTGTTGATTTGATTAAATTTCAATGTCTCAACTCGAAAAAATTACATATCATATTAACATCGACTACATTTAGCAAAATGAGCGTTCAGTGATTTTATATTACAAGTAAATTTTACACTTCCCTTACATAGAAATGTAATAATCAATTTATTATTAAAAGATAATAATTACTTATTTAGATCAAAAATACTGAGCAACATGCAGTGCCTTTTATACTTAAAATAAGCAATTAGTTACTGTCTTTTTATATTGCCATTTTGTAAGAGTTAAATTCAATAAAAAATTAAAAGCAAGAACAAATTATATTAAAGAATCACTGAGCCGTTCATTGCTTTGTTCACCGAACAATGGCCATTGGCTGTGTTAAATAGAAAAAGCAGCTTTGTAACTGTAAGATTATTTAATATAATATGATAAATTATATAGTTTACATCTACTGACGAAGGGCAAGTAAAGGAATTTACTACACAATTTTATTTTATTTATCATTACAGTGTTACTTTGTCTACTAAAACATATGTTTCTCTCTCTCTAAATTTCACTCATTCCAGTAATTTAAATAGCAACGTTTACATCTCTCGAATATTTGAAAGAGGAAGTAATATTATTAATTCAAACTGAAATAATAACGATTCAAAACAATGTAAGATTACATGTAATAAAAATTGCCGAGGAAAAGTTCGATTTGCATTTTAAAATCTTGATCCATTTATTTTACTTGTTGAATCTTGTGTTACTAGATTATTATTTTTTTCGAAATCCTTATAGCATTAACATAACAAAGAAAAGTAAAGACCTTGAGACGGTTCGAAATTGTTTTTTTTTTTTTAATTAAAATGAATTTATTAAATTTATCATGTAGGAAATAAAAAAAATTTTCTTTGAAAATTTATTTATATTTATGAAAAGTATCAGTATCGATTAAACGACAATGAAACTGACAATATTGTGATTAAACGAAAAATATGTTATTTTTTTATCATTACTAAATTATTATATATAATATTATATATAACATATTATAATAATATTATCTTTTTTAAGATTTTCAACGTAATAGAGAAAAGTAAAGATCTTGAGATGGTCAAAAATGCCTTCTAAATAAATTAATTTAATTTATCACATGCGAAACGAAATAATTTTCTTCGAAAATTTATTCACGAAACGACAGTGAAAGTGTGTATGAAATCCATAGAAACACACATTGAATGTTTTCCATTTGATAACACAAGTCGACATGAGTATCGTTCTGTCTTCGCTATTTCAGGAATCCCAAGAGAGATAAAAAGACATTCGTGTTGCCTTTTGTATCATTAAATGGAAAGCTATTCATTGTTTTCCTTTCTTGTTTGTGCAAGCGTTCGCCTTATCGACAGAGTGAAAATCTGAAAACCGGAGTCGTATCCGACGTCGACCGACATGAAGTTGGTGGCGCCACCGCAGTAACTCGCCGCGCTTCGGCAGCCATCGGATCGCGTCGGATTCAATCGGCTCTCGTGATCCGCGACCAGCCAGTCCAGTCGGCACTTGTCAGCGAACGCGTACGGAGGTTGTCTATCGTGAGCACGCGCAAGAGAGACCGCGAGCGTCGTGCGAGCAAATAAAAATGGCGTAGTGATCGGCGAGCGTGAGTGTTTATCGTTCTGCCACCCGCGTTTTCACAAACAGATGTGTGTCCACCATTGGAAACGCCGTCGTCCGAGCGATTAGGTTATACATTTTCCTGCGGGAACAGTCGAGCTGAGGAGTGCGCCATGATCGAGTCGGGACGACGAACCCGGCGACATCATTAAGGTGATTACTTATGCAGTGTGTATCCCGAGTGTGCTTTGGTGAGTCGCGCGCGTCGAGGCAAGGAATCCCGACGGTCGATGTCTTTGTCGTCATCGTCTTTGTCGCATACCCGTCAATGACGACGCTGACGCGAACGACCTAAACGTCGCGACGTGACGCGATATAACGTGACGCAACGCGACGCAACGTGACGGGTTGACACGGCGAGTACGTGTATCCGGCCACGACACGTGCATGAACCCCGAAAAAGCAGACGAGGGATGTCCTACGCGGCGGCCACTAGGATTCGGTGATCCTGCCTGCTCGTGACAGTTCGACGACTCGCTCCGATCCGGGCGAGACCAAGATGGCGCCACCGACGTTTTGACACTTGCCGAAGGACGACCCGTCAGCTGGACTTCATCGCCGCCCGCAGGCGACTCGTCTATTATGAGTAGAGAATTCTACGTACCCTGCGTCACACCTTACGTTTATCAGGTAAAACCCTAAACTTGATCGATTCTATCATTATCGAGATTCGATAACTTCGACTTGCAACTCAACGGTTCGCGTAAAAGAATATAGTCTCATAACATTCATGTATCACACAGTAAAAGATATCTTGTCAAACTTACGGTCAAAATTGGACGTGTTGGAACAATATATCTATATGTATTTAAATAAGCGGCGTGTAGTTATATATCTGACATAAATTTATTTAAATAGATACATATATATATATATATATATACACACACACACACACACACACAGTGAGAAAGGTATTCGTTAGGAAGGAAATTTTTTATAAAAAGAGTCTTATTTGTAGAAAATAAACATTAATTAACAATTTTATACAATAAATACATTCTATTCTAACATAAACAAACGCTTCACATGTATTCTTGATTTTAAAAACTAAATTTCTTATTTGTACAAATACTTTTTGAGCATTCAAACAATACAATTTTTTTATTTTCGCTTATCTTTCAGATGATATATTTTATATAATTAATACACATTTTTTTTTATATGTCATTTTAAGAAACATACAGTCTATTTTATTCTTTATGAATAAATTGTTAATTATTCAACAAGAAATGATCGTCAATTAAACGTCGAATTAATGTTGATGTCAAATTAATATTGAAATCATCGTATTTATATCGATTCGACATCAATTCGATGACTTATTTCTCGCTGGATAATATTTATTTTTTAAAAATAAAGTTTTTTTAAAAAATATTTTCTCTTTTTATGAATATTTTTTCACTATTTTTTATTCCAACATCTGACTTTGACCATAAGTGAACTTCTCTTATTTAACTGATTTATTTTGTGACTTGTTTCTAACTTATTGTTTTATGTTTGTGTTAAAAACGGTCCACTCTTATAATTTTGTTGAATTTTTAACATAATATCTGAGTGCAAACTACTTAATGATTGTGTTATAATCCTGATTTTATTTTCATTCAAGTCCCAATCGCTCGTTCCTCGATTCTGCGTCGAGTTTTGCATTGCGAAGTTTCATTTGACTCGATTCCCGATGCCGAAAAATTCAATATTTTCAACTTCCTTGCTCGAGATTTGAAAGCGACCAAGTTTTCTTAGTGGTTTTGGTATCGATCGTTATGTTTACTAAAGAGAATCGGTAATACTCCGAGAACGCTCTTTGTAAAGGAAAACATAATAAGAAATCTGTATAAACATGAATTCGACGGCTGTAATTACATTTACATGATAGTCACGCGTGCGATAGCTCATAAATGGGCTTTAGAATATTTGTTTTTGTTATTTGTAAAAACTTGAATTAGGCGTTTATCAATTTCTTTGTATTCAGTTTCTTATTGATAAATATATTCTTATAGATATTCTAATTTTCCATATCAATTGCCATATCAATTGCCATATCAAGTTTCTCTTTCATTACAAATTATCACGTTGAAATACGTAGAAACTTAATTTACATAATAAATATAAATGTAAATGATTCGCTTTTATATTGCAATTTGTTTAAATTATTTATAAAGACTTTAATTAATAGATTTTTTAAATTTATTTATATTGTAATTTCTTATCAGTATTAAAATATTCCTAGTATTCTATTTTATGACAGTGAGTTTCTTTTTCGTTTGAAACTATTGCGTTGAGAAACGTGGAAAAAATATATAAGATGTTACATACAAAATATTATTATCCAATAATAAAATATTGTTATTATCCAGCTTAATTTGCCATAGCAAATTATGCACTCGAAAAAGATATCTATTTTCTATAAATCTACTATTTAAGTCTCGTTATTCTAATTATTCTATTGTATATTGAACGTTTAAAGTATCTGTATTAACAGCATTAATGATGAGGAACAAAAGCCAACCGACCAGACGCAATGGTCGATATCGAAATATGCGACGTTCAAATTGATAAGTAGGATTGTGATAAAAGAGGTTTTATCGATGATGTGATTCAGATATGAGTGATACTATCAATAGGGAAGCCTCGAAGAGTTCGGATACCCCGGAACGACAAGATCCCGTGGATCATACATCCGTTAATCATTCCGATAAAAAATCTCTATTCTCCGTAATGAAACAGAAGGTGAGAATATAATATTTAAGGTTTCGACAGAAGGAAGTTGAAAGATAATACATGTTTGAAGAGAAGAATCCAGATATTTTGCTGGTCTAAACAACAGTTCTATTTTCAATCATTTCATCAACAGATTCGGTTGTTATTATATCCTTGTAGGCACATAATATTATTTAATATTTTAAGCATATCTTTAGAATATTAAATGTATATTTAGTATTCTAAGATGCTTAAATATTAATATAATATTAATATAATATTATGTGCCTACAAGGGGGATATGAAGCGATTTATATTGCAATATAGTTCAAGAATATAGTTCAATATAATTCAATAGAATATAGTGCAATATAGTTCAAGAATAAGTTATCTATTATTTTTTGTCTCTCATATCCCATTAAACATTTGACATGTAATACTTGTATTATGCGGTACCTATTGCACTTTTAAAATAAGTGTAAATATATATAAAGCTGACTTCCTGGAAGTTTTATAGATAAAGGTCTAATTATATTTGAAGAATTTACTTTATTAATTAAATAGTTAATTAATGGAGAGAGATATGAATCTTAGAACATCCTACATACTGACTTAATTTTTTTATCTCTGTTTTTTTCATATTCTGTTACATAATACAAGTTTTCCATACTTATATAGAATGATTTTGCTGAAGAAAATAATTTTCAAATCTATATCTATAATTTAGCTACATGGAAAAAATGTTATGGTTGCCACAATTGAAAATAATTAATGATATTTTCCACCCATCAATAGAATTTAGTTATAAGAACTGTAGTTTTTTATTTATTACTGTAGTGCGATTGTTATAACTGTACTATAGTTTTTATAATCAAATTATGTCGATGAACGAAAAATATCATTAATTATTCTCGGTTGTGGCAACCATAACATTTCCTTTCGTGTAGCTAAATTTAAGATACTTCAATAAAATCATTGTTTCCGTGTACAATCGCATTGTGGAAACTTTGACTTCATAAATGTCCAGTGACAAAATAAAATGTATCTTGAGTGACCAGACAATTATATAAGTCGATTAATAAAATATTAATTGAACAATTTAATCGGCTTTGCAACATGATGGAGGAGGGGCGAAATATGTATTTTACCTTCAGGAGGAAACATCGTCTAATGAACACAATGCACAGATTAGATCGAAGTTGCCCACCTTTCATAATCCTTTGAAGCGTTTTATGAAATCGAAGAGTGAGAGGGAATCTGATTCCGAAGCGGAGAACGTGAATTACTGCGAAATTCATCCGCATGTCCTCGAGAAAATCGACGAACTTGTGAATGTTGACAGTGGTAAAAAAATATCACGTTTGATATCAACGAAAAA
>NW_017259490.1:1440846-1447920 GCF_001594045.1 Atta colombica
TATAAAAAATATTCCTTTTACATTCTCTCTTCGTCAGCATCCACGCTGAACGAACAAAATACGGAAAAGAGCAATACCTCGAATTATCAGTTCGAGCATCATCCTATGGATGCTGCAAGGACGCGCGAATCTCACCAAGACCTCGCCAGTTATTTGTCCGAAGTCGACCCCGCTGAACCCTCGACCTCCGCTACGAACACTATCGTCCTCTCCCCGAGTACCTTCGATCGTGATCTTGAGAGAACGGAGCCGAGTAAGACCTTACAGAATTCAACTGTTGATGCCGGTTTATTTATAAGATAGATATACATAGAACGATGCACGTAAAATATTGGTCGCTCGTGATATTTTTAGAAATGATTCTGAATAAGCTTATCCTAATTTAAATTTGCTTGGAATATATCGATGGATGTTTAAATTTATTATGACTATGAATCAAGAATTATAAAAGATATTCTCAAGTTTCAATTTAATTTGATTTAAAAATCTTCTTTTAGACGCGTATAGTATATTTAATATCAATTATAAATCCAATTACAAATATATTCGACATTCATCAAGCCAATTATAAAAAAATGTTCTCAGTTTTTTTTTTTCTATTTAAATTGATTTAAAAGGCTTTTTTTAAATGCGCGATATATTTAATAAATTGCAATTTCTTTAGATACTTTATGATAGAGTTATTTTTTTTATTTATTAATTGAAAAATAATAATACATCTCGTCTGAAATAGTTTGCAATATTTTGAAATATTCTTCTATACATCTTTACGTTAAATCGATAAATCTTAGAATCAAATAGCTTTTAGCATGTGGTGGGAAACGTTGTAATGTCTTACTTTCGTCCCTTTTCCCTGACGATGCGCATATTGCAGGCGAAAATCTACAGAGCACAACAATGACATCGACAACTTCCACATCGTTCGAAAGCGAAATAACTGATACCATCTCAAATTCCATGAACACCGAGGAAGTGTCAGATATGGATTTCACGGACACGTTGCAACGTGGTACCATTGTCGCGGTCGCTCCAATAGGACAGACATTTTCTGCACAATTAGGGTATTGCTAATTTCTCATTTTATCTTGTATTTGAAAGAAGAATAGCATTTTCTCAGTAGAAATTTCGGCTTTTAATTGACATAAAGAAATTGGAGTCATTCTTTGTTACTTTTAGAATTTCGAGCAGAGCATTTAAAGATTTTAAACTTTTTCTATGTATTCTATAAGATACATCTGCGTTTTTTTTTTAATTAACTAGATTTTTATCAACGCCTTAATCTTTATCGCTTACATTAACCTGGCAATACGGAATATTTTTTAACTCTTTTATCAGCATAGGGATCTTCGAGTAAAGAGCAAGTACAGAGCAAATTTTTTTATTATTCTGGATTATATAAAAAATTCAGATATACTTGTCAAATATCAACGAGTTTTTACCAATATAGAAATCAGATTGTATTTTACTTACTTTTTTGAAGATTTAAATTTACCAGAATTCACAATCAAAATATTAACATTAAGACTCATTTCATCGATGGAAGGTTATATCTCTATATGCAAATTTTCTTTATTTATCGCCCAGACTTGAATCAAATTCACTCGGTATTGGTAGCTGAGGGCATAAATATTGAATTCGCAAGAGCGCATAGATGCAGCGTTGCGGTTCGAATCCGCAAGCTCGTTCGCGTGCTAACCGCGTTAAAAAGCAGTAACGGTATCGCCATTGCGGTCGGTTTACATTCGACTAACACGTTGGCGACATCCAATGCTCGCCCGGAAACGGTCTCGACTGGTTGATTAGCTTGATCTTTATAGGCCCGTAAATGATACAGACGAATAAATCGAGAATGAGATGCGTTGCTACTTAAGAATTGCACTCACACTTTGAGAGGAATATCAATATTTTCTAGTACATATCTGAAATCAAAATTGCTTATTACGCACGTTAGTAGTATCTAATATTAATAGTAATATCTAATATTATTAAGAGTATTGATACAAATGCGGATTAAGCCTTCAATTTGTGTTAAGCCTTGTATTCGTTCTAGTCTTATTAGAAATCGATCCAAGATCTCGGACAAAAAAAAATTAACAATTACAAATCATATTTGAACAATTCGGTCACATGACCAATGCGATTGGTCAATTCTTTCTCCATCTGAGATCTCGAACTGATTTCTAGCACCAATTGACAAGGTTTAAGATTTGCCTTAAATAAGAAATACTATATAAAAAATATACTTACATATATACGAATGATAATATTGTATTAGTCCACCTTTGTAACTCAATTTTGCAACTTGTTAAAATAGACGTAAAAGTTTACAAGATACATTAAATATCTACATTATGTAACTTTTTTTCGAAATAACATATTACATGTCCTAAGAATATTTATCGGAGAATATGGAACGTTTTATTTTAGTCTTTGCAAAGATACACACATTCAGTGAACTAATTTGTTCAGATATGTTAAAGTGATATCTCTAAGTACATCGCATCTGCGGATTCGAATTGCAACGAATTCTGCGCGGGGTGTAGGACTGCACTTTCACGGTTTTGCGTTCTGCTCACTGGATCGTACGGAGATTCTATTTGATTACAAGCTGTACTATATGCGAGTGGCGGTTACGTCTCTCGGCGTGACTCATTCGCTTCGTATACATGCGTGTACACGAGAGCATGCTTGTATCTATCGATCACCTCGTTTGAGAAAGTTGCGTGAAGTAACGCGCGTATTGAAACATTACTATACTTTTGCTGTAAAATATCAAATCATCCATCGCCGATATTAGTAATTTCTATTCCGTGCAAAGTCCTTTATTGTGCTCTTATCTTCTCGGTAACATGTGTTTATTTTTCATTGCTCAGCATAAAGTCTTTAGAGAGGATCCTTATTTCATTATTTATAAAATTTTTTTTTTTAATACAAACTTTCGGTAATTTTTTATAGCAAATTTTCAAATAACTTTACAAAAAGGATAATTTAAAAAAATATCTAAAAATTTAGTTACAGATTCAAAAATAATTTTGTTAGATCATTAAAGTAAAGTAATTTTGTATCTAAAAGGCTCGTTGCTATTAGATAAGAACGTTACTTTTTACAACATTATTCATTACGTTTGAGTGTCTTACTTAATTATTTTAATAATCCATTTTAATAATCTTTGATAATCTTTTTCGGCAAAATTATTCTTTTTATATATATTTAATAGATCAAACTGCATTTAATAGTATTTATTTTGCAGTCTAGTCTATTTTCAATTTTATAGTCTATATATAGTATTTCTGTTATTTCGAATAGGAACATATAAGGATAAGTAGATTACAAGGCAATTATTTTCGACCTACTGCTACCTTCTGTTCAATATCTTCTCAGCTACCGACTTAAAGAAACACAATCTGATATCTGATGATGATTAATAACTTGCGATGACAATATCAGACAAAGCAATCCAGCTGTATGAAGAGAAGACTTTCTCTATACGCGATATAGATAGGAATTCGAGCAAATTTCTCTTTTCGAGCTTTAGTGCGGTTACTTCTCATGAAATCGTCTTCTGTCCACCGCAGATTCTCTCTAATGAAAGCTTAAATTGCACTTTGCCGCGAAATAACTTCGGTGATTTGTCGGCAGGCAGGTGCATCCTGGCACCGAATATGGATTCGGGACATCGTACCATGGAGCGATCGATCGGCTTATGTTAATATACAGGGTGTTTCTGAATTACATTGTCCAAGAAAATTTTTATTCGCCAACTTTTTTATCAATTTTAAAATTAATATCGTCTTATAAAGGCAAGACTAAACGTTTATTATATTTTTATTTTTTGCATTTATTTTTAACGTTGATGAAAAATTAATAAAAATTTAAATGAGAATGCTATTAAAATAGCAATTAGTTGAACGATTATTTTGTGATTTATTTTTGAAAATTAATTTACGATAAAGTCTTTGCCTTTGTAGTCGCATAATTGATCGAAATTTTTTAAAGAAAAATTTATGAAAAAAAAAAAAGGAAGAAAGAGCTCAGATATCTACATATATAATCTATGTAGATATAAAACGTGTGAAATACGCACGGTAAAGACGAACCACTCTGTATACTGGTACAAACGACTGTGGCGTGCCGACAAACTTTGAAAATTTTCGATCGCGAGTAAACGAGGAATTAGTCGTCGTTTCGCAGTTCCTTCCAATACCGTCGATTGACTCCAGCAACGATTCTACGAGCCGTAACATGCCGATAATTTTGGTGAACAGTCGCCGGATGTCACGCGGCTCTGTTTCAGAGAATAAATTGAAATAATGTCTGTACACAGGCAGGTTCATGTTTGTGAAAATTTATTCAAAGTAAACCGCAATGGATCATGTTAAATGAACGAGCAAGAATTTCGACATTAATCTCCGTTTAAGCAATATCCATTAATTCTTACTGATCTCCCGACCTTGTATAAAATTCCTCGTTCGCCGCGAAACAGGTATGAGTCACGGTGCAAGAATCATTTTATATCGGACGATAATAAAATTAACGAAGGCGCGCGTGCAGTAGTTAATGATATAAAGAATATCGCGATATAAAGGCATGGATATTATTTTGCGTTATTAATCGGTAGAAAATATGAACATACGGGTGGGATTACGTGCACGTTGAATATATCATCGGGTTCAATCACCCGTGTGTTTCGTGGGCGTCTCCTAATGTGGTTTTTATTCTGATAGGAACGCGTGCGTGCGTGCGTGCGCGTGAGTAAGTTCGCGCGATAGCGTCTTACTTATTGCTTTAGAAAGTAAAAGTCGTCGTCCTACGATGCACCACGTGCACGCAACACGACGTATGCGATGTGAGGATGTTCCTCGTGAAACCACGCTTCTGCATGTACACACGAATATTCATCGACTCGTTTTCTCTGTCGATTCTCCTTCAGTCACATTTCGAGATAATATATTTAAATTATACGTAAGATTACAAGTAATTTAAAGATAATTATTTTTAAAGTCACAATATTGCTGTGCAGTTAGAGAGGGTTAGATAACGCCATCATTTTTAAACTTAAAATAAACTTCCAAGTTTTATCATTGTTTCTTTAATTTCTCGTTTATGACTAACACTGTAAAAAATTCAGACAAAAGCTGAAGTTTTCTTAGTCACATTGTCTGAATTTTCGAATAGAATATTGTCTGAATTTTTACTCATAGTTGTATCAATTTCTAGCCACATTTCTATTAATGTTCTATTCGAAAATTCAGACAATATACCTGTAAGAAATCGTCAGCTCTTGTCCAAATTTGTTACAGTGAATTTAAAAACAAAAATTTGCGTAATTTATGTTTTACATTTTTTAAGTAGAATTAAAAAAATATTTCTTTTAGTTAAAAAATTTTCTTTTATATAAAGCCTAATTATTTGACTAATATTCTCCCTACTATTTTTACAAAAAATAAATTAATAATAATCGACTCTTATAATCTTAATCTCTAGAAATGAAATCATCAACGTGTCCGAGACAGAGTCAAGAACGCGCGATCAAAGAATAGGTCGGGACGATCCACGACAATTTTACAACAGTACGTTACGCATGGTGGTGATTCGCAAGCCGATCTGTCCGCAAAACGATGAGCCCAGTATATACTGAAATTATATCGAATGTTGTAATTATCATTGTGATCGTATATATCATGATCAGCACACTGTTAAAAAAAAAAAAAATCTGTTTTTTTCGTGAAAGTCATACAGATTAATGATCTTTGTCGAGAGAAGAACTTTGCAAATAAAATTTTCGCATAAATACATGTCGTTTATTTTTGAGGGCACCGTGGAGAGAATGGGATCATTCGATTATGCAAGAGACAAGTAACTTGTCGTTTCACCTCTCGAATCCCTTCAAATTCATTGCACGTTTTACACGTTACACCGTCCGCGCGAACTGTCTCTTCCACTTACATGTAAAAGGACTGAACTCGACATTTCTCGCGCGAAACACGTGCGCGAAATGCACGTTCATTGCACTAAGCACTAAGTCAACACGAGTTGCCGCGCAATCGATAAGAAAAGTGTTTTCTCGCAAATATTTAAGATTACATACTTCACTGTCGGAGCGCATCTCCACGCGATGCTGCATAACTAATAATTTACGTCAGCTTCCTTTCGTTATCCTGCAAAACGTGAAAGTCTTCTCATTACGATAATTTGCCTGAAAATTATGCTTGTTATGAAAACAGTTATCCACATCGTGTCAGTTTTTAAGAAAAATAGACTCGTAATTACATTTTTGTCTATCGATAAATTTTGATCAAAGATTTCTATGAAACATTTTTCTTTGAAACATTTTTCAAGGCGAAATTATAATGTATAGATTAACGACGGCACGGTCTATTTCGATTGGTTGATCTCGATAGTATATTGAATGTCGATTTCTCTTAAAAGCGTACATAGACGTATTAGAACAATAGTGTGCTCACTGACGTTGGTGTTATTAAGCACAATTATATGTGGTTAGCGCAATCAACGTATGCAGTGAGGTGTAACATTTATAATTAACCTACGACTAACCGCGCATGCGTGTGTGCCGTGAATGTAATCAACAATTTGCAACCGGAAGTAAAGAAGTTAATTAAGATGCATTTTTGCTCTTTTTTTTCCTCATTTACTCACTTAATTAACATTGATATGTTTGCCGTAGTATTATTTTATAAAAATAAAATTGAAATATTTTAACCCTTTGCTTGTTATTTATTATTGTTCATTATAAATAAATTAAGCTTTTCACGAATGTTAAAGTTATAATTGCGTTTTTAAACTGTTTTACTTAAAATTTTATTTACCTACACACGAATATTTTTACTTTCAAAGATATTCAGGATATTTGGATTTTATTCGTTTTTACGAGTATTTATGTTTTATGTAAAGATTTTATTATACTGCACATATGACAAGAGAAAGGATGTTTAGATCTGAAACAAGTATAATAGAGGTAATTATTTAGTAGCATTGAATAAACAATTCGTCATAGAGAGAGAGAGAGAGAGAGAGAGAGAGAGAGAGAGAGAGAGAGAGAGAGAGAGAGAGAGA
>NW_017259490.1:1448020-1458992 GCF_001594045.1 Atta colombica
ACGCGTGAACATTAGATACTCGTATATATCTGATGTTAGAAAGCGAGTTACGCGAGCGCGTACACCTTTGTTCGCGTTCATTATCCATGTGGTGACGGTGATTCGCCGGTAATTTCATTTTTTTTACCTAAGTACTTATCCGTTTACATAAACGTGCACGGCGCCGAGAGAAGCATGGAGACAATGACTGAGATATTTCAGTTTTGACGGCGTAGTTGGCGCTGCAACGACTTACGTGTTATTGCGAAACGCGATTATATAATTCGTAGTTTAGTTATTTGTTCAACGGAAAAATATTAATTTTTTGATTAAAAAAAAAATTAACGTTATAAATAATCTCCGATTTTGTGATTTGGAGATTGACGTGATTAGTTATTAAGAGAATCGTACAAAGTAAGGTGGGGTAAAATAAAGTGGAGTTAATTGTGACATAAATCATTGTATTAAGCATAGTAATTTCTTTGTACTACCTTATGCAAAATATAGACGATATATATTTTAGTTATTTAAATATTTGCATTTGCTCTATTAACTCCGCTCTACCACTGTTAAGATAAAATTTTAATTCTGTTTGAATCCTTTTATACATGTGAAGGATAGTAACACTATTCAGGATTACTTTGGAATAAAACTCTTTGTTGCTCCGTTAAACCAGCCAATTATCTAATTTGCAATTTACTTCGAATAAATGATCGAAATTATTCTATACAATTACATTCACTGTACCGCTCAAGTTGAAGGGAGGTTTATACGATCAATGATACTTGATTCGAAACCAAATGATTTGACATAATTATGCGTTCGTTGTATGTTCTTCACCCATAGAGTTTGCAATAAAATGGCGTTAAATGATAATACTGCGGTTGTTACGTAGCAGTGGCCATTGTTCTCGCAGAAAACAAGTTCCTGACATTGAAAATGATTCACGTGTCGACAGCATGTAGCTTGAGACCTATTTTTTTTCGCATGATGTTAAACATAATCATCGTGATAGTATGATTTTAATTTCAAAGATGAGACATTTTGGCATTAAATTATTACAATGACTATTATTTGTGACATCATCACAAAATAATACACGAAGATGCAATTTATATAATATATAATAATAATATTAATTATATATTGGGTTGTCCGCAAAGGATAACGGAAAGGATATAATTCATGCCGACTAACCTATATAATTTAATAAATGTAACTAAAATTTAAATTTTCTGCGTTTCAATTTTCCTTCATCGGCACGAACTTTCCGGACGACCCAATATTTAGAGAGTATTATAATATTTATTTTCTAAATTTCGTATATAGTGTTTTATATATTAGAGTGATTGCAATACAGGCACTCTAAAATTTTTACTTTAATTTGAATGTAAACGCGGGCATATAAGTTGAGAGTGAATTTTTTATTCAAATTTTTAAAACGTGTAAACTCGCATGTTTTCTTTTAAAAAACATAATCGTTTCGTAATTTTGAAACATGTAAAATATAATACAGCAAATTAAGATCCAATATGTCAAATAAAAGTATAAAATAATTCTTAAAATAACAGTACATTTCTCAGCTGTCAAAAATCAATTTAACGTATTTAACAATTGAGAAATATATCATTATTTCAGGAATGAATTAAGTATTTTATATTTCTATGACATATCGGACAGATGTCTCACTTTGTCGTTTTACACTTTGTCATTTTATATGTTTCAGGATTACGAAATTATTTTTCAAAAGAAAACTAAATAGTGAAGCTGTACGTAGCAATTAATTTATTGCATGTCATTTCTTGTCTCTGACATCATATAGCTAATTTAAAACCTTGAACTTTAAAAACGGAAAAAATTAGGAAGTTACTTTTATAACGCATGTTCTAGATTCTTCCTAGAAAATTGTAATTCTCTAGGTTTTTAAGTTTGAATATATCCCATTTATTCTTATGTGTATAGATACTTTAAACATGTAAAAGAATTTTCAATTCTGTATATCTAATTTGAAGAACTTTCTAATTTGCAATGTCGATAATTTCTGTTAATTATTTTAAATAATCCTCCAAAATAATTCTCAGATAAATAATATTGAAATATATCAAAATGTAAATTTGTTGCTAACTCGAATATTTATATATTTATATATTATATATTTATACTCGAAAAATATTTAAATTAGTTTATTTCAGTCACGTTCGCACCATACTCTAAGTTAATCCATATTCGAGGTATTCAAGTGCAAGACATGATTTTTGATGATTGACACCAAAATGTTCCTCAGGCAGTAATGATTGAGCAAAGTTCGGACTATAGGTGTAGCAACAAATTAAATAGCATTAAATTTTTCAATTTATATTTTTCAATTTATACGTTAAAATATTTGACACTATTGTACCTTTGTCAGAATCAAACACTTCGCAGTTGCAACTCACGACGACTGTAGAATGTACGCATAGTAATGTTTATTGATAGAAGCCCAGGAGGTTTCACCGCTTTCAACAGTATGTCTGCTGTATATAAGAATGGTTTGCATTTCACCAGAGAAACTCTTGCAAGGAACGAGTCGACGAAATCTTACATTCGCTTTCTATCTTTCTTGATGGCTTTGTCCTTGCTCGCCGCACGCCCTTCGTTTGTATGGATGCTTCTTTTTTCCGAGACGGATTGTCGCCGTCTTGGAGCAACATGATCTTGTGCCATGTGGTTTACAGATGAAAGTATACCTTTTCTTGCCTCTTATATGTAATATCGGCTTTTTCTTTTCTAGTATCATATCATTATTCTTCTTTTCTAATGTCATTTTACATGTCATTTAACCTTTCCCAGAGAGAGGATCCTCCCACACATCTAAATAATCATAATATTTGTAGGAAAATATTTTACATTCTTGATCAGAGCATGTAACATTTGTATCAATATCAATAGATAAATCGTGAAAATGTATTAATTATACAATAGTTAACGTGTTGACATAATAATGGAGAAAGGAGAGAGTTCTAGTTTTGTTGATAAAATTCTTCGCATTCATTAAGAAGAAGCTACACAAATTATAGCAAATTTCTTTAATTGCCTGTTTCTCGGTTTGTCTCGTTCAATAGAGAAATTGAATCGCAGTTGGAAAATTTATCATCAGAAAGTGTTTTAATGATTCTTTCCGAATTGCTTCTTTTCTCATAAGAAAACCAGAGTGTGTTTCTAAATTCGCGATTAAGACTGTTATGAAAGAACAATCTAATCATGATGATCCTGAGTGCGTGTATAGATCGAGTTTTAATACTCTTAATAAAGAATTTATACGTCCGTTTATGACATGAATCATGTTTGATTTTCTTCGAAAGTTCGTTATCGATGACCTCCCATGTAGCGATGCGTTAAGATCGACGCGTACGTTATACATTTATTAATTAATGAATTTGCGATATATATATTTGTTATGTAAATCAGGAAGCACATCAGATATAATTTGCCATATTAATTCATGCCAGTCTGTATAGAAAATTTTTATAGACAATAAATTATACATTATGAGCGAATGATTTTTTAAAATGCTTTTACTTTTGTCTTATTATTTATCGAGCTGTAGAAATATTTATAGAAAAAAAATATTTACAATGAAAATATATTAAATATAATGAATATATTAATAATAATAAAAAATGAATTCTACGTACATAAAATTTATACTTGCTTTTTGAAAGAAACTTACATTTCTACTTACTTTCTATGGAAGGAATTACATTGTACTATTTTTGCCATTTTTATCTGATGTAGATTAATTAAAAAAGACATTTAGTCTAGAAGAGTTTGACTTTTATGTAGCAATTAATTAAAAAATTTGGCGCTTACCTTGAAGTCTTTGAATATACAAATTTAATTTTATTAAAGTAAGCTTATCAAGTATATGTCTGACGCAGAATCTCGTTCTTTTTTTGCTACGATTAAGAAATTTCCGCTTATAAAATTGAGACTCGAGATCGCAATAATTAAATCTCTTTTTGTCGAGTGTCGTCGCGTCGTCGCACGGCGGAGAAGAAAGTAGAAGTAGGCCTTTCAAGTGCTTTAAATAAAATTACGCCACTTTTATGGAATATTCCTAGTTACATACATATGGTCATGTGTTAAATTTTATTTAATTTATTTTTTGCAACGCGTGCGACTATAACCGCGATGGTTAAGTATACTTTCTCTGTGTAATGGGTGACCATTACTTTAATGGAAATTATTGCTACATCATATGCAACTGATCTCAGTGATTCTTGATTACAGTATGTTCTAAAAATGTAGTTGTTGCTAACTACAGACATCCACTAATTGATGTTCTATTAAGTATTACAAGATAAAACGTACATATTGTTACACATTCCTGATATATCTCATGTCGAACCTTTTTCTCCGTAAATATTCATAATTATTCAATTTTTAATATTATATATATTTTAGATAAAAAGAAATATTTATAATTATTTGGACACAATTTTAAAATTAACATTATAACATCTAAATAAAAAAATAGAATAAAAAATGCTTTTTTATTGCTTTTTTATTGTTTATTACATCTTTAAACATTTTATGTTTGTCAGAATATGATTTTTCATATTAACTATTTGTAACAATAAATATTCTTTCTAAAAATTATGTTTTATCGTTGAATTCATGGATGAAGTCATTTTAAGAGATGAATTTTCGACATGCTAATTTAATGCTCTACATTCTACATGAACGTCTCTACGTTTTCACTGCACTTATAGAAACGTAGATCTCTCTTTCTCCGATCTTTTTGCTCGTAAAAGTTCACACTTGATCACGAGTTTAGTTTTATTATCTTTCTCTACTGTAAATCGATTTTATACGATTTTATACGATTTTATACTCGCCGCGATATATGCTACACTCAACACGAAATAGATCTACCATGTCGATATGCGTATTAGTCCTAAATTAAATCATCTAAAATTTTCCGAAGAATTTTTTGATCTTACAGTACATCGATCGCGAAGCATTTCGTAATATTTTGATCATATAAAATATTCAACTCGCTTGTCGAATTCAACGTAACTCAGATCGGCCTCGTGACAAGTTCCTTCTCGCGACATGAAGCTTCAGCAATAATATGTGTGTCAGCATGTTAACTATACGTTCATCCAATGTGTCATGCGACCCGTTTTCTTGTTTTTCAGAAGCTACTTTTAGCAAATCATTCTTGCGAGTATTATATCCACGGAATTACGGAAGTCATTGCGCGTTCAAGGTTACCCACAATTTTAATTTATATTATAGATATTAAATGAATTCTTGATCTTAATTCGCATGTCACTTGTGACCATGCAATACACAAAAAGTGTGTTATACTTTTCGAAAAATCGTAGTTATCGAGAAAAAAACCAAGCGAGTTTTTTTTTTTTTTTTTTTTTCCCGAAGAACTGCTCCTTCACGCTCTGTCGATCATCCTTGATTTCAACGGTAAAATCACAGAAGGAAAAAAAAAGCTCTTTTTCTACGAGTAAATCCGTGGACCATTGGCCTTTATTCGTTTCGCGTCGTTTCTCAGAGTTCTAAAGAACGCAGGTGAATGTCGAGCGATCTCCGATCCGGCGAGCGGTGAACCAGACCAGCGCTTTCGCATTAACGAGAACCCTCGGATCTGCGCACGGCGCGAACTATACTATTAATTCACTCGCATTGCCATGACGCGCCGTGTTGCGATACGAGTAGATTTATCGTTCGACGATAACCGGCAGCAAATGCGGAATGCGCGTTCACGACCAAATCGAAAAGCCGGCAAGCCGATAAATCGCGGTTAATAACGGTGAACAGGCCTCGCGCGTGTAAGGTCGGCGCTGTCTCGAAACGCTTTCGATCTTACGATTAGTAGTGCGACCCTATACCGATAGCAACTCGTGAATTGTGACCAAATTGAATAATACCGCCAGCTCAACGCAGCTACGCCAAGGAACGTCACGCGGATTATTAATCGCGCGTGTATTGCATGCGAGCCGCGTGCAATAATTTCTAATTAAATCGCGGAGGTCAAGATGCACTGTTGACCCGCGAACATAAAATTCGAATCGGAAAGAACAACTTTTTAATTCGCATATACAAAGTTCATTAGCTTAATTGCTACGTTGGATGAAATTAATCGCACTTTTTTATTTTGTATATTTGTTGATTTTTCTTGATGTTTTCCTCTTTTTAGATTCAATGAACGTTGATGT
The DNA here is from genome assembly GCF_001594045.1 of Atta colombica. Taxonomy (NCBI): domain Eukaryota; kingdom Metazoa; phylum Arthropoda; class Insecta; order Hymenoptera; family Formicidae; genus Atta; species Atta colombica. The sequence continues at coordinate 1,454,215 of NW_017259490.1, forward strand.
TCATTGAGAGAAAAAAAATGATTGCAATTATCATAATTTAAGTATAATTTGTCATTTTCGGTGTCAATTATATATTTTTTCAATTATATATTTTTTTTGGTACTACAAATTTTTTTGCAAATATAATCATTATTACTAACATTGTAGCTGTACTAATTATAAAAATTGAGCTTCTAATCACAGTTATTTTCTCATGCAATTATAATCACAAATAGCAAGCGCTTTTCTCTTACTGTATTGCATCAATCTATCAATCTTTTTCTACTTTTTCTTTTTCTCTGGTGTGTAGTTCGCTGTCTTTTAAATATCCATTTTGAGATGATTGAACGGTCGTTCTTGCAATATCTATAATCTGCATTGAACGCGGAAGTTCGTTTAGCACCATTATACGTCAGTCTGCCATTCAACGGAACTGGTTCTGTCGTCGGACAAGATCAAGGCTCGATTGCTGGCGATCTATTGACGATCTATCTCCAATGCGTGTCAACGGCGATCAGCGATTGACCGATCTCAGCTTGGATATATTTTTTCGTTCTCGCGTGGAGTAGCGGTTAACGCTAGATCCACGCAATTCATGCATTCCTGAAGTCTAACGTATCGACACCTTACATGCCTTCTAACCAGCATAATGGGATTTTATAGATGACTCGTAACTAGTGATCATCTTATTGTATGTTGCGAATATTTCGCAATTCCTTTCTTATATTTTTATTACCTGCTATATAATACATATGCAATATACTTGAAGCTCTGTATGAATCTGACGGTTCGATTTTAATGAAATATATTTTCAATTATATAATAAATTAAATTAAATATATTTTTAAATACGTTTGATAATGAAATAATTTATGTAAATTATCAAAATAAATCGAAATTGGAACAAGTTGATTTTAGTATAATGTGAGATATTGCTAATACAATTTTATTTGTTTAGCATAAGACTAGCATGTGTTCAAGTATGCCAGTAGAAAATATGTGAGATACATTTCTTATATTTAGAATTAAATATCTTCTAAGAATACGAGTCATAATGTCTCAAAATTTGCTACAAACTATTCAGAATATATGTATTTCTTGAATAAAATACAATTTTCAACTTTGTATATATTTTTTTTATATAGTAGCATTCAAAGAAACATAAATGTCATAAAAATATTTATGACAACGGTATAATGCATAATTGTAAACTGACCACAATGATTCTGATGATTTTTTTTTTATCGCCAAATAAAACTTGTAATACACTGTTAAATCTGTTAAAATTAAAACAAAATTATATTTAACATTATACAGTGTCAATTTAACACTATATAGTGTAAATTGACACAATTTAGAATCAAATTTAATTATCGTTTTGGTAAAAAATAACGATATTTAATAGGAGCAGTGGCGACTCACGTTAGGTTAAATTTGACTATAGATTTAATAGTGTAGACACTTTGTCCCTGACGAATATAAAAAGTATTGGATATTATTTTACGAAATGCTAGATTCTTATGATCTCGTGCGCTTGATTGTCGATCGGAAATTGATTTAGAAGAAACTTTAGAGGCGACGTGTATGCGATACAAGGCCGCAAATTATTAACTTGCCACACATATTCAAAAATAAATCGCCGGTCTCTAGGCCTTCCTGGCAAGGTTGCGTGAACAACGAACCAAAGAATCGTACTGGCGATGTGTCTTCCTAGCCCTCTCATTTTTTTTCCACTCGCATTCCATGGCATTTGATTTCATGCGGTAAATCGATTGATTGTAGATCGATTCTTCATTTTTCCATCGTTCGTAAACGCACCATGCGGGAGCATTGTTGAAAGCTAAATTTATCTGTAACGCGCTATTAATAACTTTCACTCGTTTGCAACAGTCTGTAAAGCCTGTAATGTAAGCATCGTTAATCTTGTGTAATTGTCTTAATTTAACATGTATATCCTCAATATTACGTATTACATTTTAATAGATTTTCAAGATGTGGAATTATAAAGGTCTATAGATTGTTAGTGCAAATGTATACATTGTTATTTCAATTTAAATAATATCGGGTACGTGAATAAGTATACATAATAAGTTCTGTAATTAAACTGAATTAATTTTATATTAATCAAAAAGAATCTACATTATATCGCAACATTGAAACTTTGTAGATAGAAGGCTTTTTACTGCTTGTTTACTACTTTTTAATCGCGAATTGTAAAATTGTTGGCAGCGTGATATGTCACGTGTTAAACCATCAGTAAATCGCAATCCATCATTAACAATTATGAACTCGCTCTCACGGCATTTCTGTCTTACTCGGTCTTTAATGATAAATTCTGATTAATCTAATTAGAGAATGTAACTCGTGCACCGTTACATACTCCGTTGTATGTGTTTCAATTAAATTCGCAATGCGCTTACAGACGCCTTTCGCGCAGGCCACATTTACGTATATACCATAGTTGTGGAAGTACGCCGTGATCTGCGCCGAGGTATTGGAGTGTGATTGATACCAATCGATGATTTTGCGATACTGTTAGGACGCAGTTAACGGCGGATCTCGTGCGACACGGCTCGTTAATCGGCCAACCACGATATTATTGCGGGAAACATGGATCGATTGTTGTGTCCCGATGTTACGCATCCCTATATAATCCTTTATACGCAATTAGCTGGCACATATTCGTGCTAATCTTCAGAAGACTATATTTTTGTACAAACTAGTTTAAATCACCCATGTTCTTAACGTTAAGAATAATTTCTCAAGATTTTTACTACTCTGTATGTTCTTGAAGGCTATGTTCAGATTTTCATTTAAGTACCATCCAAGCATCATTTTATCTTTGTTCACTGTACGTTAAATAAGGATAAAATGATACTTTATAGGGAATATTTGGGTGGAAATACACGCCTTAAGGGGGTATTCTAGTCTAGAATTAAAAAAAAAAATCAATATTTCCTTTTTTACATTTTTTTATTTAGAATCTAAAAACTAAATTCTTAAAAAGAATTTTATCGATATTAGTCTTAAAAAAAAAGAGAATAGAGTTTTTTAAGTTGTAGCGCACTTTTGTGTTTAACATTATCAACTCAAAGGCAACTGTTATCAAATATAGACTGGAGAAAAAGTGAAAAATATGAGTATTTTGAGTCAGAGCAGGGTTTATATTGTATCGTTGATTAGAGATAAACTTTTATTTTTATATTGCAACTATATTTGATACTTTAAACGCGTCCTTTTTGAAACCATATTTTTTTCAAATCAGTCGATATGATTTCTCAGAAATTACTAAATCTATTAATTTTAACTTTTTATATAAAATAGATACATGTTTCTTTACTGCATAGGATTGTTGCCGTTTCTATAAATTAATTATTTCTCTATAGATGTCAAATTAAAAAATTTTATTGAATAATTAATACTTTTAACAATAGCGGTTTTAATGTGTTATTTCAATAATTTGTAATATTTTTTATTTATCTTGATTTAGACTGTAGCCATATTCATAATAATTAAAAATCCATTTCAATTTTTTGTTTCGATTAAACTGGAAAGGCTGTAATTATGTCAATCACTGACACATTGTTTTTTTTACATTACATAACATAACATGTTTACGTAACGTAAAAACTAATAAACATTTAGTCACATCAAAATTTATAGGTATTTACTAAATACGTATAAGCAAATATGTATATATAAAAGCGTAGAAGAATATGTGCAGCAGTTTAAAAAAATATATAATCCCCATTTTTAGGTCTTATATAGACTGGAATATTTTTTTCAAGTCTAGTGATACGTATTACGTAACAGTGTCTTTAAAAAATCATATCTTCCATAAATATTAAGCTATTTAGTTCAACTAGAACTTGTTTTAAAGGAAATTATTTAAACTTTAACTGAAAAATATTGTGATAAATACAATCATAAAAATATATATATGTATGTAAGATCAAAAAATTTGCGAACTAATCGTGATGGAAGGTTCGATATGATGCGTAATATTATTTTCGCATTATAGTCATTATTCAAATATCTAAATAATAAATTTCTAATTTTATACTATACAATATAAATACGCGTAATTTTCAAGCTTTATATTTTAATGATAGAAAAAATGACTATTGATGAAGAAATTTTATTGATTGATATTTACCTAATTTTATTGATAAAATATTTAAATGTTTGTCATAATATAAAGAAAGATTGTTGCAACTATGCCGATTTTGAAGGAAAATTGAAACGCAAAAAATTTTAATTTTAGTATACATTTATTAAATTATATAAGTTAGTCGACACGAACTTTCCGGACAACCCAATATTTCATTATTATATAATATAAAGAAAGATTGTTGTAATTATTTCATTATTATTTTAATGCAAACCTATTAGCATAGAGATTCTTGTTCGTCTCGTAAAAAACTGAAGAATTCGATAGTGTTGTTGCCGATTTCTATAAATCTGCAAATATAATCGCGATGTGATGCCAACATCTTAAATTTCGCAACCGTTCACTTAGTTTTACTGTCTGCCTCGTCATTTTCAGAAATGCAAGAATTCTCGGTGCTGCATTTCGCGGCGTAAAACATTCCTCGAGGTACGCCAGGCGCGGAACGGTGAATTTGCATAATGCGGATAATTTATTAACGTTCTACGCATTCGCTGGTGAAATTGCGACGTGCACGCTTTTCCTTTTGGACATGTCGATAGTTTTATATCGATTTGCATATTTCTGCAACGTTAGTTCCTTCTCTGCAGAGGAAAGCGAGATGGTATATATATATATATATATATATATA
>NW_017259490.1:1459092-1472127 GCF_001594045.1 Atta colombica
TATATGGAGTTAAAAGCTGTGAATGAATTTTAAATATATGTCAATTTTTTAACATAGTAAGTTATAATAATAATATTTTTAAATAATTACTTCAATGCTAATAAAGCTAACATATCTCTAATTTGCATCTCGAAAAAGTCGAAATTAATTTTTAGCAAATTTTTTTCTTTTGTATTACTTTATATTACAAATTCTGTAAAAATTCTTATTACGGTCCAAACTGCAGGGAGTTGTTTTGGCTCGTATCTTTCCTTTTTATCCTTTTGAAGCTTTTGAACGAAGCGGCAATGTTTCTCAGACGTCTCTCGCGAATAGTGCAATCAGTGTCGGTGTATGCATATGTATTATGCAAACGATGAAATGGAGAGTCAGAGTCAGAGGTCGTGGTTGCGCGATCCGGAATGAGGAAAAACTCGGGTCATCGTTTCTCGTGCGTTTAACGAGCTGGTCGATTAAACAATGTATTGGAGATTACACGTGGCGATAAAGACGTTGTATATATAAAAGAAAATAATGCGATAAACTCGGGTACTTAAGAGTTCCTGCCGACGCCCGTCCATGTGTCAGTCTTACACGTGGCTTCAAAAATATGCTCACGGCGGATTTCTCCGTTTTCCAGTAAAAAACAACTTCCGCATTTAATTCGGAGTAATTTTAGAAAAATAAAGTTATCTAACCGAATCGAAATAATGGATGGTATATTCATCCGAGACCGCTTTCTCCGCAAGGCGGATATCCTTAACAAAGTTAAGCCTGAATTTGTGTTTGGAATGAGATGTGTGATTTGGAGTGAGATTGCCATGCGCACAATATACGAAGCCGGTTATCAGGCTATATCTTGCGAGATACACGAGAAGATAAGTGGAAATGTGGAAAAGTAAAATATACACGGAAGATATAAACAGAAGTTGTATATTATTGAATATAAAATTAAATATAAAACTCTCAGAGCTTATTGAAAAACATCAAGGATACATACATTCACAAAAATTAAATTGACTTTAAAACTTTTAAAAAAATTTTTTTTTTTTTTTTTTTTTTCAATAAAAATGTTGAAGAAAGTGTAATTACGGAAAGTGTAATTACTTTACACCGGAGAGATGATAATTATCTCGAGAAAAAATTTAATATTATGACTACGATGTTTGCTCTTGATAGCTCTGACGGTTAACGATAATACAGCTGAGAAATTTCCGAAGACTCCGTTGCTGCGTTGCGGTGAAATCGTTTGTGTGCCGGTTTTGCAACACGCAGTTGAGTCAGGCGTAGCTTTTGAAGTTTCTATCGCATATGGAGCACCATGGGCGCCGATGAATTCTCAGCACGAGAATGTTGTTGAATTGTCGAGGCAATAAGATATTATTCTTCACTCAACCGTTGAATATGATAATACCGTATCTCTGCCTTTATGTAATAATCGCCGCACGTTCCGCGTCGAGTTCAACAATGTTATCCCAGATAGCGAGCACGGCTTTCAACGGTACTTGTAGCAATCTAAATTGAGTTTGTCGTCTTTAACAACATTTTCTTGTTCTCTATTTCTTCTTTCTTTTAGGGAGCGAATGTTAACTCACTTTACCTTCCATTCATTTACTTTAACCTTCCGCAAATCAAAAATCAACATAACGAATTATCTGAGGTATTGCATACTCCTTACTATATATAGTATAAGTAGATACTATTGTAATTTAACAGAATTGCATAGAAAGGAAAATTTTGCTGAAGAAAAATTTGATTCGATATAGATCTAAAAATAATTTTGTTGAGCAATCAAAATAATCATATACGTTCAAAGTAGTTGCTAGAAATTTTAGTAAAAATTTTGTGCAACATTGTTCATTATATTTGAGATTTCTGTTAATATGTAGTAATTATTTTGTTGTAATTATTTTCTTACAAAATTATTTTTTTATCTATATCTAGCTAAATTTTTAGATATTTCAACAAAATAATCGCTTTTTCTATGTAGTAATATCGCAGATTATTATCAAAGATTGTTCTGTGTTATAAGCATTTTTTAAACAATTTTAATTCTTTAACTCTTTAAACAATTCTCTAAACAACTTTAATCGCTACCAGCACGTCACTTAAATGTATTGGAAAAGTGTTGATTATTTTTAGATAATAATTTATTCATATAGAACTCGAAACAATTGAGAACTACTGCCAAGAGTGCTGAAAATAATCGGTATAATACAACACATTTCCTCCAAGTGACGTGTTAGTAGACGATAGTTAAAATTGTTTATAAGGCGGAACAACCTTTGATAATAATTTATTCGTAGAACTCAAGCGGAACATGTCAGAAATATCCAAATGTTGTCGGGTCAACATGTTTCCGTGAAATTCGAATATTCTAATCTGCGCAAAAATTATTAATTGTTGGAATTTTGTCCGGAAATGTCATATAATAATCAAGCTTAAAAGAAACGGTAACCCTTGACAGATGTTGTAATATTCGATTTGGTACTTTAGAGTTTACAGGAAGTTATGCCGTGCTGGAACGTGAAGTTAGCATGACACTTCTTTATTTTTGATTTTTTAATATTAAAAATGCAGAACATTTTATTATTTTTGAAAGAACAGTAATACAATGGAAAGTGCTACTGGAACAATCATTATTTATGAAAATTTATAAAATACCGTACTAACTTCACAGACTCTTGCTGAGGTATGTTCCTAATAGATCGAAGGTTAATTATAGAAAGCGTTGGAAAAAATTGCAAAACATATTTGATATGCTAAACGATATGAGGAAAGAATTCACATTAAAAAGTTTTTGATAATATGATTAAAAATCGAAAAACTCTTTGGTGTATAAATAACAAGAATTTCTAGAATATAATTGAAAGACATCAATAATGAGAACGTACAACCATTAGTATAAGTCAAGCATATGGAGCCAATTACTCTTTTTCTTCATCTTTTTATTCATGCAACCGATGTAATGTTGGGGAATTATCAGCCAGAGTCTGCGACATACTGGCTTACATAAGGTATCGTATACCCGCGTATACCTTCATAGAACGAAGGATAAACACGATATACGCGCGCGCGCGCGCGCGCGTGTGTGTGTGTGCGTGTGTGCGAGGACCGGTCTCTAAAGGAGGGCAAGTCAGGCTTTGGGAATCGAATTTTGAATCCAAAGCCAATTCCCATTTGTCCTTGGGCAATGAATATTCTGCTCCTTAATTGAATTGACTGTTTGATTGCGAGCTTTATGAAACGAACGGTACATATGAATAACATTATGATCAACATTTCCATCACACGTGAACAAAATGAAGCGAATTAAGAAATATAGCAAGTTTAAATTCTTTGTATAGTAGCGTAATATTAATTTTGATATATTGTTTGTTTTTATCTTTAAAATTTGATAATACAATTAAAATTTGATAATACAATTAAAACAGATACAACAGTCATTTTAAAAGCAACGATTAAATAAATAAAAAATGTACATGTTTATCTTTTAAAAATTTTTTTATTTTCGTGTGCATCTAACGACATGCATCTAACAATATGTATTATAATTTAACAAAATATTCTTTATATTGAAAGAATAAAGAATGATTATAGCTCGTTTTACGTATTGATGTCCAAGTATAAGTGCGAGTATTGATGGAAGAAACGATAAACCATAAAATTAAGAGAATAAATCCTGCATCAATGATTATGCAAATGAAATGATTACACATCAATGATTATGCGAATGTTGTCGTATGTTGTATTGTTGATAACCATTAGAACATAGTGATTCGATGCGTGATTTCCATCGTTAAGCGCGATTCAGAGTAATAAAGATGTATGCTACTTATTTTTCTGAAAATCTCATAAAGCAGGATTGTCAATTTTTTATTACCTAAGAAGCGATATACAAAACAGCTGTCGCACAACAAAGGAGTTAAACAGCTTATGATGTTTCCTTGCGTCACTTCTCGTTCGTATATAGGACAAAAATAAAAACCGCATGAGTCATAAATAATAACACTAATTTTCTACGAAAGGTTTTTCGCGAAACTAATCGACGAGCCGCATCAGCTGATCCAAGATTGTCGAGATTAGTTTCTCGAGGACTCAGAAGAGTTCTACGGAGATAATGATCTTCATTTGATCTTCCATCATAGAATAAAGTCGTTTTCATGCTCATTAAAGAGCTCGCGGACTGCTGCGCTGCTACCGATTTCTACTTTTTACGTGACATCCAGCGTAATTTTACAATATTATGACTCTGAACACGCATACGGGCATGCTCGATGGTGATGGCCCGAGGAAGTCGATGTCTGACAGGCGAAACAAATGTAGCATGACGAATTATGCAAGTACCTATCTCTCTCTCTCTTTCCTCTCTCGCGATGCGCACGGTCGTGAAAAAAACATTCTTCGTACCTCCTGTCGCTCTTACTTTTTGCCGGGAAGATCGCGACTGCTTTCTTTTCCGCGTTAAAGGGATTTGCTTGCTCGGAAATGTGGCTTAATAATTATATTGCCGCTCGTGTGATTCGCGGTACGTTCGCAGTGTTTCGACGTTATCTTTCGCGAAAAGTATTTGCTTTCTCCAGATTTTTTTCTCTTTTTTATCACTTCAGATAATCGCGAGAACATCGCGAATAGAGAAGATGCGCGAGACACTCGGAACTAACGTGATCGAACACGTTTCTTCTTTCCTTTGCCGGCCGGCGACTCCGTTCGCGCCATTGTATCAGCTGTCCTCCTTTTAATAGCAGGCGGAATTACAAGACTGCATTTAATTGAGAACCGGCGCGAACTCGACTCGTCTAACGGTGAGTTTTTATTACCTCGTTGGCCTGGAACAATCGACAAGTCAGATTCGCTCCGGCCTGGCTCCGATTTTTCATTTTTACATCCGGTACGGAAGTGCCGACTGCTATATTTCCTCAAGATTTAATTGCTGATCATTTGTCTACGCGAAAGTGTTAATTTTGACCCAATTGGATGAAATTTCCATTTTGTAATTGTCGATAAGCACGCGTATAGCGGGAAATCCTCAATTAAATTAATTTGCTTCGATTTTATTATTAAAAATTCTTTACGTGTTGCATAACACATTTCTTTTGTTATTTTCTTGTATAAATAAATTACTGATTGAACTACTGATATAGACTCTCTTTTTTTTTTTTCCATTAAAATAGAAAATATAATTGGCATCAATTTTCCAAATGAATAAGAGAATGTAAAGAAAGAAAAGATGAAATAACTTCCGTTCAAATTTAGATACTTAAAGTGCAATGGCCGTGAGCATGAAAAAGCAATCACAAATATAAGGAAACAATCTTATCTGACACAGTATCTAAAACTATTAAAAATTTCTTTCACTCGTAAAAGAACCCTCAATTATATTCAAAACGAATGCATGCGCACAAAGCTAAAGATTGTATAATTTAGTAACTCCTTAACATTTTAGATGTCACGTTCAAATAATAAATGAATTCCTCTCTTCTCTTGATAATAGTGAAAGAAACTTCCGTTGGTTGTCTAAAAGATAAGTGAAGGTAAGAAAAGTGAAGGAGTATAACGTTCTTGTTCTCTTCCATTGTCAGTCAGAAGTGGCTTATCAGATCCTTGATGTCAATCGTGAGATAGTATAGGACAATTAGGTTGCATCTACAAATTGCTTCGTCGCTAGATACTATCTTACTAGATACTGTCTTAATAATCGGGTCTCGTTCATTGTTCCGCCATGTTTATTATTGTCTCATAAACGACGATAATAGTCTCGGTGTCGGTTCCGGTGTATATATTTAGTCGATAATCTTAAATGATGCATCTCATCAAAATATGGTATACCAAGGGCAGTTTACAGTTAATTCAGCACAGTGTATCTAGTGTTTCTTCACAATTTGGAATTCTTGCATCGATATCGATTTTTCTCTGGAAAAACATATTATCTACTTTGCATGCGATATCACGTACTCAATTAAATCCTCAATCAATCTCCCCTCCCTCCTCCCCCGAGAGAAAAAAAATCGATGATTAATAAAGCGAGGGCGATCCAGGAAGTGCGAAGATCGTGGCACCTCGTCAAGATCATGCAGAGGATCGATGAGCCTCTATCGTCTCCTCTATCTCTTCGAGCTTCGTTTTGCGGGCGAGAGGTCGTGACTTTTTTTGCAACTCGACGCCCACCCCGGGGTGATTTATTCGAATTATAAATCGGCGAGACTCCCACGTTGAGACGTATGCAATGCCTGCCTTGCCGTTCGTGGGAGGTCGAACGCGTCAATTATACGCGACCCACGCCGATCGGGCTTGATTTGTACGCGTGAAAGTGTTAGAGCATGTCACGAATCTTCGTGAGCCTATCTTTCCGTACGCGTACGATCCGCTTGATCCTTATCCCGAAAAAAGTATTTTACTAATCGAACTGAAAGGCGGTTTTCATTGCAATAATTAATTTAATGCTGAAATGGCAACGCACAAATTTATCATTACTATACGCAATGTTTTGACTAGCTTGCCTAATAGACATACTTTATCATTGCTGTATATAATGTTTCCAATCAATATACTTAAATTGCTCATTTAACTTTTTACTTTTGCTATTTTTTAATTATTTTTTAACCATTTTAAAAATTCTCTTCTATTATTTTGTACTATTATTTTCTATTATTATGTTCTATTATTTTGTAAAAATTTATGTCGTTTTTTAGTGAATGAACATCGCTCGAATTAAACTTGATTGTTGTAATTTATAAGAGACACGATAATGATTATTATGAAAAGACATATAAGAGTTTGATTTAAAATCTTTATAACGTAAAAATTAAATGTATAAAATTACATGATAAACTTTATAACTTACAATAATATTTTTTGATATAGAATAAATCAATAAAAGACATATGTTAATTTTTATAAAGATCGTTATAAAGATCTTAAATCAAACTTTTATATGCCCTTTCATAATAATCATTATCGTGTATTATTCACAAGAGTTCTTTATACTAATTGTTTATAAAAGAGCTCGATATTTTCAGTTGGCAAGCTGATGTATTTTATTTTTATTTTCTATATTAGTGAATTAGTCAGAAATGTCCCGTCTTATTGTAGTACGTTTTTTTTTGTCAAAACATATGTAGATATTTGAATGGTTTTAATGGAAAAAGGAACAAAAGATATAAAAGAAAATGGCGATCGTTGTTGCATTTGTAGGGAGTGCGAACGGTGCACACTGTCACAAATATGATTATATTCATGCGGAAAGTATTCTCATTAAGTCGAGTCCTGCGGAATAGAAGCTGTAATCAAGATTCTTACACCTGCAGGACCGGCTGCAACGGCTTGCCATTCTCGGTGCAACGATGACGATGTTTCTTCAGAGAAAGATCGATGCATCACTCGATGTATTTTTACTCCGGTCGATTATTTTTACTTATTTCCTACGATGGTATCTTAAATGTCCGTATATGCTGGTACAGGATTGGCTCGTACAAAAAACTGTACCTGTATCTTATAGTGCTGGAATAATATTAATTGATAACATGTTTGTACTTATAGTTTCAAGAAAAATATACATATAATACCTAATATTTACAATACAAGATTTCTAGAATATTTTTCTAATTTATATGTACTTTGATTATTATAGAATTATGCAAAGGGAATTTAATGTTTTTATATCATGTTATTATTCTGTCTATATCGCGATATGACTTTTTCGTTATTTTTATTATTTACGTATATAATGTTATCTATTTTTTAACGCAGTGTTCACACTTACTGTTCCTAGAATAGTAAGCTAATTTATCTACCTTTCTTTTTTCTCTTTTTGTTTTCTTCGACCGTCCTTCTTTCCTTCGCTGGCCAGATAAATGCGCGACCCGCGAAACGAGTTTTGCAACTAGGCGACCTCCGCAAGGCGAGCGAAGCTACAAAGCGAGAATTCTCTTGCGAGCCCGCAGTGAAAAGAAGGAGCACGAAAGGCGATCGAAAGAAGCCTCACGTACGTTTGCATTCCATGTACAGAGAGTACATACCGATGATCGTTTCATAATAAAATCAAATGGTCGTCCTGCGGATTCCGCTCTCGCGTGTAAGCGCGAAGATAATAAGTACACATAAGCGAATCAATGCTCGACCGCCATCGGCGAGAGGAACGGAAAAGAGAGGAATGGAGAGTGCTATCAGAGAGAGAGAGAGAGAGAGAGAGAGAGAGAGAGAGAGAGAGAGAGAGAGAGAGAAAGAGTTCAGACGATGCAAGAGATCCGCGATATATGAGCATGTAAAACTTCAAATTGCACCAGCGACATGATACACTAATGAGGAAAGAGAACATGAAGATGCGTCGTTTATGTGTACATAAATACAAACGTCATAAAAGTAATACAAATTTATAAATAAAATAAGTAAAATATAGATATGTGCATACATGGAATAAAATCTGCCATATACACATACACAAAAGAAGTATGATAGTATAAAAAATATATAGCAAAAGAGCGAAGAAATCAGGGTGTTTCAGGAAACTTCTGGAAACTCCAGGGAGTTCCCAAAAAAATCGACTTTTGTTAAGGAACTTGTATCCACCGATGCATTTTTAAGAAGCTATGAATCTGGTCGCGCGTGACGTCTGACAATACTATATTAAAAATAAAGGATATATAATATTGTCAGACATCACGCATAATATTGCGTCCAAATAAGGATCTTAAAAATGCGTCGGAACTCTTCTTAAATAGTTTTTTTTTGTAAGAGTTATCATTCCTTGAAATTTTTTCCATGGGTTCTGTATATTATCTCTTTTCTCTCTGTCTGTCTCTCTGTCTGTCTCTCTCTCTCTCTCTCTCTCTCTCTCTCTCTCTCTCTTCATTTCATAACATTTTTTAAATACAAAAAATAGTAGTTGAAATTAGTCGCCTTTTGAAATTGGCAGTATATAGGCTAATTATATGAGACTATTTAAGAAGTTGCAAATATTCAACGTTTCGAGAACGCTTGATGTGCTGAGAACATTTCTGCACGTGATGTAAGATCCGCGCATGACAGTTAGCGCGTGTAGATTTGCGTAAATAACTATGTAGCTTTTTTTCTCACGTGAAGCTCCAGTTACCAACGTGATTAGATAGCTCACGTATAGAATTACTTCGATAATATGTACGCATCATGTATTCCTAAGGCAATGCGATATCAAATCATAAAGATTTTCTTGCATGTAATTCACATCGCTCATGTTCTGTCCTCTGAAAAAAAACAAAGATTTAAATTGCATAATAATTTTTTATCCATTTTGAATTCTTATGCGTTAATTCCTCACATGTACGAATAAATTTTATTAATAAATTACATTTCAGTTTTATTTATTCAAAGAAAAGAAGAAAGATTACATACACGAAAAAAGTAATTCTGCTGAAAGATCTAAAATTGAAAACTGATTCTTAAAATATTAAAATTTTTTACAGTATTACTTATTATTTTTTAATTTCTTATTTTGATCATCTAGCAGAATTATTTTTAGATCCAGTAAAATTTTAGATCTTTCAGTAAAATCGTTTTTTTTATAATAATTCTGATTTTACGTATGTAAAGATATGTATTAGTTTTCGTTTCATAATAACTTATTTGATTGTCATCTTGGTAATTCAGGAGCCTTGAACGAAATTATCAGCTGAACTAATGACATACAGATGTCCCTCTTATTGCTCCAATTTTCCTCTTTCAATTTGCACTGCTATCCGGCACGAGTGAGCTCGGATTAATTTCCTCCGGTCGATACTATGACAAATTAATCTCCGTATAAAATCGCCGACTGTCATGTCGGATTCAGCAGCCGAATCCTGAAAAGGCAAAATGACAATCGTACATCCTGCGGAAGCGGATGCTCTCCAGCACGCTTGGCTAACTCCCTCCATCATTTCGCGACTTACCCTCCTACATTGAAGTAACTTTCAGTGGACGTTCGCGTTGCAAAGGTATATACAAATATGCTTTGCTTCTGGTTTTATTATTGACGTCAATACTATTCTTGAAGCTCGCCTTTCTACAACCTGCTCATAATGCTCATAAGACATATCAGTGATAAGTATAATCTTATTGTGTATACTATTCTTTATCTTATATCGTTCTCAAATTTCCTGTTTCTAGATACTTTCAAATAGCATTTCGGTTAATATGGAGATATTGGAATATTTTCTGATTATTCTTTTTTATGTAAAAAGAGCTAATTTTCCTCATAATTACATGAAAAATTGGATCCTGATAAAATAAGTTAGTAGATAAAATAAGTTTTATATACAATATAGATATGTAACAAAAGAATGTCGCATAGATACAGAACTTAGTAATAAATAGTTTTTGAGCTATGATATATCAAAGGCTTTCTTGAACGTAAATTTTATACTTTTGATACACCTTTGATACACCAATTTAAAAACTATTATCGAACCTTGTATCTATGATTTCTTTTGTTCATTACATTATAGCTACATTATATGTGAAAATTAATTCATTTTTTCTCGAGATCCAATTTATCATATAATTATTAATAATTGGTTTTTAAGAACGACTAAATTATTATATTATCAGTGATTACTGATAATAAATCGTAAAAAATTTTCTTTTCTTTCCGTCTTTATATAATTAAAAATAATCATAAGAATACAGTTGTCATATATCATGGAGTTAATTGTTTCTTTATTACAGCGTTTGTCGCAAATATTTAATGGTATGACATAGATTATTACAGCGTCTGTCGCGAATATTTTATGACTATTCTAGTATGACGATATTATTCTGAGACACGAACTTCAAATTGCAGCTCGGAATAATCAAATTCTACGACATTGTATCCTTCTCCTGTGTACCATGTGCGCCATATGTGCGCTGCTAGTTTCAATTCCAGGAGCCTAGTTTACGGATGCAGCACACTCGTGCACGCGAGTCGATACGCGTGCAACGAGCGTGCGGAGGAACGGGTTAAAACGAACATGCGTATGTACGTAACTGTGTTCACGCGCATACAAGTACCGTGTCGAGATCGTTCTAGCACAGCATTCGGAGTTGAGCAGAACTTCCGGTTACACTGAACAACTTTATCGGTGAGGAAGTTCGAAGATAAACTCTCGAAGAAGCTCGGCTTGCACCTCAAAGAGATGTTTGATTATACAATCTCAAAATTTTTATCGAAAAAAAATTATCGATTCTCTTTATATATTTATACTATCTGCAGGAACAAATCTTATATGTTACCATACCTACTGTGTTACTACGAATGACAAAGTGCCATAACTCAGTCAATTGACAAGGCCATAGTTTCTAATACTTTCTTTAAACGTCATCTAAAGTATGACATCGAAATGACCATCAGAAATTATGATTTAGATATGTTTATCTTACTTTAGAAAGTCCAATTTGTTTAATGCCCGACAAAAGGCATGTGTGAGGCGAGATATTTATTTTCTCAGAAGATATAAAAGAAAATCGGTATGCATTTGTTACAAATTGCATATTAAGTACTTAGTCATTATAGTGGTAAGACAATGTGTGCCACTTTTGTGACAAAATAACTATCTGAATTTTACCCGCTCTTCATGATCGCAATGTGCAGCGATAGTGCACCCACAATTGCACTCGCTAATTGGCTCGTTTATGTCCCATTGACATAACTTTAACATCCGTTTTCCCAGATTATGACGTATTCGCGGACGCAAACGTAATCTGTTTCCACATTAGTCTAAATAGTGGCTTTTTGAAACAATATTGCGGGAAATGGTATACAAACGCTTTCCTGCGGACGAGACCGAATTAGCAGAATGGGAATGACACGCAACCTGCAGTCGACAATTCGATTCCCGTTACCTGAAAGAATAACGTGCCGTACCGTAACACCCAGCTATCATACGTTTTACTGCGTTTTCGCTATTATTAAAAGAAACATATCCTACCTGCGAATATTTCGTCGTTTCTTGTTCTACAAAAACTTTTCTGTCTTTTTTTGCAAATTTTTAGCCTGCTTGCGTTTATTAAGAATAAGATGGAAAAAGATAAATGCGCTATGTACATACGCGCGTGTACAATAGAAATAATGAATATTACATCTAGATGAGAACATCTTCATTCGCCTAATTCGCACATTGGTTGGTGAATTATTTTTCCACAGAAGATTCTATAGCTTTTTTATTCTCGAAATAACTGAATTGTAACGGTATTTGAGATTTTACGAGAAATATTCGACAAAAAATTGGGAAGCGTATTCTTCGATTTAATATATTTTTTATGATATCATTGTACATATTTTATGACCTTAGTATTTCTGAAAACGATCACGTGGGGGCCAATGCGCAGTCACATGCGAATTTCACGTGTTATGGTAATTGAGCGAGAGGTTTCTTCCTCCGCCGAGGTTGAACGCCCTCGTAAAACCTCAAAGGAGGAGTGATTGAGCAGTGCTGCGCCACTCCGCCGTCATTTAACCGGATTAGGAAGCCAGTTGAAGAAACGAGCGACTCATGTCGCGTGTTATACTTCAGATATAACGTCAATATATGTGTACAGGATGCTCGTGTACATTACAAGCTCACGCATGTACGCAGATACGCGGGTGCGTTACCGTACAGAGAGAGACCGACAAACCCGGTGAACCAACTCGCTGTCGTTGTTTTACGAGATATTTGTCGAGTGTCGGTTGCACTTCACGCGATTCTTTTCGCGTGAAAACCGACATTCATTTAGAATTGTTTTCATTTTACAGTAAATTATTAGCAATTATAATACGCGATTATCTGTGAAACCAAGCCTATCTTGTATTTTAAAAGATGTGTACAAAGTTTGTAATCTATTGTTACAATATTTATTGATGATATATTAATTATGATATATTAATGAAGCAAGAATTTTTTGTTAATGAAGTAATTTATATTAGTTGATATTTTGAATCTTACTAATAGCAATTTTTAAGGTTTTTTTTTTTTTTAGTTGTTATATGCGATATTTTGATAGTTATTTGCATAATTATAATTATATTTTGATAGTTATTTGCATAATTATAATTATATGCATTAATTATAAATATATATATAT
>NW_017259490.1:1472227-1473141 GCF_001594045.1 Atta colombica
ATAATAAAACTCAAGTGCCTGCAAAATCATATTGAGTGTTAAAATAATTTATGCGGGTTGAATTTCCGGCGACAGCGTAGCATGAATATAACTCAAGAAACTTACGTCACATCTGAAATGCGTACTTGAATACGTTTTAATACCGAAAGACCATTAAGTAAAATCGTTTCCAAACTATTAATCTAACATTGTTGAGAATTCTATTGTTTCTTTGTTAAACAGATTACTTGCATTACCACTATACTTATTTTATTTAATAAAGTCCAGAATGTATTCTATTATAAGCCGAGAGTGTACTTTATTATTATTAATAGTTTTTAACAAATTCTGTAATTGTGATGTAAAATATGCTTATGTTCGCGGAACGATAATTCGTTAGCAAAGAAATGTGTGCAATGATTAACAAAAAAAAGTTGAAAAAGGAACAGTCTGAATAATTTAATCGATCGATTGGAGACCCCAATGATGATATGGCACGCGAACTTTTGTGAGCATTTTCACATTGAGGTTTGCGAATCATCACGGAATCAAATTCTGGAAATTCGCGTGCGACAGTGTCTTTTAACCAGATGAAAGGTACGAATTTTATATGACCGCATTCATTTTAGTTAGTTTAGTTTATTATTTTTCTAAAAAAACTTTATCATGACGTTTGTTTAATTATACTTGTTTAGTCATACGTGTAAATATATAAAATATTACGAAAATTTTAGCTTGTAATTGTCGTGATTTCACCACAAAGCGAAAATTTTAGAAAAAAATTATAAAGCAATATTAATTATAGACAGTACGTAATAATAAATTATTTTAATATAAAATTTTATATTTTTATACACACACAACATACACACACACACACACACACACACACACACACACACACACACACACACACACACACACACACAAACATT
>NW_017259490.1:1473241-1483279 GCF_001594045.1 Atta colombica
TATAATAATTCTTAAATGACTCGAATAGTAAGAGAAAACATTACTGAATCTATTTCTATTTTTGATTAATATCAAAATAAAATTTCAATTAAAATGAAATGTTTATAAATAAACACATGTTTATAAATTAAACGTAATCGTTAATTGCGTCATATATTGACCATTATGGCAAATATGATTGACATTAACCTCGTTATCGGTTATTACCAAGTATTGTGTAAGCGATTTCTGCAAACATTTCGATAGTGAAGTCCAGCTGAACATGCTCTGATGGTTTCCCTTTTTTTTACATTACATCGTTACTACCTATCGTCCGATGCGTTTAAAAGTGATTACGACAGAGCGGAGAAGAAAAAATCCGCTACTTTCGTCAGCAAAAGAGCGAATTGGTTGTAATTGGACTCGCGTCTATCATATAACGTAAGATATGCATGTAATAGCTGTAATTATGACGAGAAATGTATCGATCGCAATCAAAATGTCGATCACAAATGTCGATTTATTTCCACATTTCTCTTTTATTATCTATTTATACCGCACTTACTACATTTATATATATCGCAGAATTAATTACATAATTACCAACGTACATATTGCATATTTTCTTTGTTGATTTATTATTGTAAATTAAAGTTTCATAAAAAAAAAAGATTTTCTTACATATTGCGTTTCATATATCCACTCATTTACTACACACACACACACACACACACACACACCTAAGAAAATGAACTTTCAGAAAATAAGTTTGATCTTTGATCTTTTTTTATTATTAGAGTTTATAAGTTTGAATACTAGGATTAATTAAAATTTTGTAATATTAATCTTAAAATACAATTTCGAAGATAATTGACAATTGTAAAGGAATAAAATGTTTCTAAAAATTATATGTTTTTTTTTTATGTATCGGCTCTATTTTTTCACAAGCCACTAATAAATGACGGTTTTTGAATTCTGTTGTTTATTATAGCAAATGAGCGATATTAACAACTTTTCTTTTATTATAACTTTCATGATAACAATTTGCTATTTTTTTAACGAATCAAAATAGCAAAATATAAGGAACGCTATGCGTGATTATCCAAAATGCATTTTAGTGTTGCCGGTCGAAACCGAAATAATTCATCCATTATATTTTCCTTCTCGGATTATCGGCGATTTGTTCATAATGGTTAATCAACAACCATTTTCCTCCCGCGAAGACTTTTGCTTTATTCTTTCTTCTACATCGACGATGCGCATTAACTCGCGTCGTGTGCACTTACGCGCAACCAACAGCACCTCCATTTTCTGGGGTTAATGCATATTTGTTGTATGCTCGATTTAATCGTTGCACATTCGATACGATAGAGTAAGCTACGTAGTCATCGCTAAGAAAAATAATTATGAGAATAATTTGTATATGAGAGAGAGAGGGGGGCGGAGAGAGAGAGAGAGAGAGAGAGAGAGAGAGAGAGAGAGAGAGAGACATAAAAATTTATATTTGAAATGGACGTCAGTAAAAGATATAGATATATATAAATAATAAATAGATTACGAATAGAACAGTCAAGAAAAAGAATTTTAATTATTTTAGCTTGTGTATAATCAAGAAAGGACTTGGTTTATAAAGGACTTAGTTTTTCTTAACTTGACACATCCACATCTTTTGATTAAGGCTGACAGATCTTCATTAATGACGTCAGAAACGAGAAAACACACATGATGAAAATTTCAAATATATAAAAATAGAAATATTGAAATTTATTAAATATTTTAATGAAACAATATTTGAACTTGACAGAGTACGAAGCTTGAACTTTCGTGTTCTTTTTTAAAATAGAATGATTAAAAGCCGATTCCTCCAATATTGTTTACCTCTAATCGAATGTTCTTTTTCCATGGGGGAAATGGTAATATGAAGGAAGAAAAGCGTACAGATAATCAGCGTTGGTGTAATCGGTCCTAAATCATCCTTGATCTTGCCAACTTGCGTCGTTTTAGTCTGCTGTGTCAGTGCTAGCGTTCAATTTCCGCTCGCATCCACCTGTGCTCTTTTTTTATTCTGTATATGTTCCGAGATAACCTGATGCTGCGTGTTGCAGACAGGACAATGCAAAAGCAACCGCTTGTAATATCAGCGAGTTAGAAGGCCTATTCTAGTTTTGATTTTACAATCGTGCGTTGCTCTTGAAGAACTCGAAAAAGTATACACTTAAAACAAAAAATTAAATGATTAAATCAAGTTAAGAAATAATAATAATAATAATAAAGAAATAAAAATGGAGCAATGGAAAAGGTACATCTCAAAGTGAAGATAAGATTATATCGAGCGCATTCTAATTACATAAGCAGATTAAAGCAAATGATATTATCTGATAAGTATATGTATTTATCGTTGAAACTTGTGAAATTAGTTTAATCCAGGACTTGCCTAAACAAGATAACGCATTGGATTTCAAATTTATTTTTTTAAACGATTTTGTTTTTTTTTTTATAATGAAGTTTTTTTTATAAAGAAGTTTCGAAAAGTTTCATTTTTTATTATAAATAAAGTTCGGGTCTGTGTTAAGTGAAAATGTTTTTGTGAACGGTATTTTTCTTCTTCATGCACAACCTCCTCCTACATCGCGTTCACGATGTATACCATGGTCGATGTGTGTGTGTGTCGATTTAAAATGTTGATAGTGTTTCATTATTGTTAAATAACTGCTGACCAGGAGTAGTGCTCGTTGACTCTGACCGTGGATAAAATAAAGCGGCGTGCAGCAGCCACGCTCTACAAATTAATGGAGAAAATGCTCTCGCCTAGCGTGATATTGCTGATATCATGCACGTTTTAATATATGATGGCCTGTCTTTAATAAAAATGTACAAAGGAAAATATACATAAAACTAAAAATGAAAAATAATATAGTCTATGTATAGAGAATATAATAATGCTCTTCCTGGTATTTAACGCATACTTTTTAAGAGCCAAAAGAAACTACAACAGATTGGCGATCTCAACCGAGATAAATTAACTAAAAAGATCGTTCCTAATTTATATGAATTACGGTATACATGATTGATTAAAATATTTATATGCAGAAAAAACAGATGATAGTATTCTTTAATAAGCGATTGCATATTATGAATTGTGACGTTATATCCTTTTGATTACGCCTTTCGATTGAGATAAAGCAGCGAGCGATTTCATTCGCTTCGTACAGCCGTTCCCATCATCCGCCATCTGCCACCTTTCGGGAACACCTGTTTACCGAGAGTTTAGCTCCATGTAAGAGGAACCATGTTTCTTTTATTACATCTACTCATCGCCATTTGCAAATGTAAAAAAGAAAGTATATATATATATATATATATGTCACGAGTTACAATTCAGGATCTCGACTTAATTCACCGTTAAAATACATTTCACAGTTCCAGTTTCATCTTTCATGAAAGATATATAATTTTAATTGTCAAACGTACAAAGCGTTAAAAATTATATTAGATTACGATAATGCATGTACACAATAAAAAAATGTGAAACACTGATTCTGTTCGGGAATTATTATTTAATCGCATATTTAATCGATAATTAATAATTTATTGATAGGGAAAAAAATGAGTCCTCCCGAACACATTTAGAATAAAACTTAACAATCTTCTCGCATCCTCCTCTTTCGCGCTTCTTAATGATTGAGTTGGCCCATTTCGCATATAGTTACAGTTACTCACAATCAGTGGCATTATTCCGCAACGCTAATTTCTACAGATACGCGACCCAATCTACGCAATACGTGTAGTTATAATGATCGTTTTGCTCCCCGCAGGGAAGTTGCTAATTGCATGTGTAAAAAATGTGATTTGCATCGCGAGCCGATGCGTGATGCTGTCCTGATTATTACGCGGATGCGTTATCGAGTGCATACAGTTTCGAGATACTCAATTTTGCTCTATTTTGCAAGAAGAGAGTTTGCATTACGCTGTATTAATTAAAGAAATGAAAAGTGCCCGTGGAGCATTTCTTAATGAATTATTCTTTCACGCACAATAGAGAGTTTGCTGTAATAACTTCTTATTCAATCTCGAAATTTATGTGT
Source organism: Atta colombica (assembly GCF_001594045.1). Lineage (NCBI taxonomy): Eukaryota > Metazoa > Arthropoda > Insecta > Hymenoptera > Formicidae > Atta > Atta colombica. Next base: position 1,477,306 of record NW_017259490.1, read on the forward strand.
TGTTTAATCGATTCGAAACGTACGGATTAGAACGCGAGATTAACCGACTGAGCTCTTTCCTTTGAGCGAAGTTTCAAAGGCACCTCCGCTTAGAACCATACTACTTAATTGCACGCGAGCGATTCGTTGCTGCACAATGCACCAAGTTGTACCAAGGGTCAAAGTGACTTTCAACTGTACCTGGCGAATCTTGTAATTAATGATTGTACCCTTCGCCACAAGAAGTAAAGTTCCTTAATTGAGTCTACTCAAAAAAGACCGCAAAAATAATGATTTCTTTTATTAACGTTAATTGTCACTGATTGCCGTGTGATCGTATCATTATATTATTAAATGTAATATTAAATGAAATATAAAATTAATAAAAATTGCATATTAATTATAAACTTATAAATTTTATTAAAATTATATAAATATTCTATACCTATAAATTATATCGTGACAATTATTACACAACTTTAAGCCAAACGTGCGAGTTGTGTGCGTGTGGAAATATACATTTTTCACACGCACAGACATTACTTGTATATTCAGTTGGTTCAAGTTTTAAGCAAAGACAATAGGTATGTTAGAGTCTTTAAATGCATTTTTATATCTAATTCAGATTTGCCAAAACTGGAAAATATCAAGAAAATTAAAAACGGTTAGATAAATCAAGAAAAAGTCAGGGAATTTTGAAAAATTTTCTGAAAAATTAAAATCTTTAAAATCTTAATTTTAAAGAATGTTAACAATTAATTGCATTAGCAACATCGATCAAGAGACACAGTGGTGTCTCGCGCTATACTGTCGCCATTGCTCCTACTAAATATATCGTTATTTTTTATCAAAACGATAGTTAAATTTGACACTATATTGTGCCAATTTACACTATATAGTATTAAATTGACACTGTATAATGTCAAATATAACCATTGTTTTAGTATAAAATATCGATATATTTAGCAATGGCAACTCACTTAGGTTGAATTTGACACTATAGATTTAATAATAAGAACACATACAGCATCATATTTGCCAAAATATGTATATGTATGAAAAATATTATATCTAAATTATTTATAAATTTATAAATTATATATTTATATTTAAGTTAAACGAAAAAAAAAGAGATTGAATTAATTCGAACATGAATAATCATTACTAAAACGTTAGATCGCAAAAGAGGTCATCCCATTATATTAGATGTTAATCGAAGCATTCGTCCGATCGATTAATGATGTGAGCGGCATATCCGGTCTGGTACACCTGCCTGTTTCAACCGATTGAAATCGTGTGCTGTCGATAGAATCGAAATCGAGGCGGGGATTCGCGGTCGCGGTCGATTAATTTATGTAATCATACAAACACGGGAAGCGATACCAATTAGATGCTGTTATTATTCTTGTTCGTCTCGCAGCAGCACTGTTCGTCTATTTTGACTTTTTTTATGAATTTCGGAATTACGTGTAATCACGAGAGGAGCGTTCATCAAATGCGACAAAGACGCGCGGTTTTTATTACCTAATTACCGCAGTGTGGAGTCGCGGTCAATGTACTCGACGATATTGCGGAGTCACGAACGGCGTTACGAGCAAGCGCGCACAGAGTCCGATAAATGCGCGTCTCGTCGCGCAGGCACGCGAGAATTTTCTACACTTTGCCATAGAATCGTGCTAATTGCTGCTTGTTGCCCCTCGCCTCTTGTTACAAGACTAGTACACGAATCACGCTTCGTTACCGGCTTCCCCACTGCCTGTCCTTGTAAATAAGTTGCAGTTCATATTACATTGCAGAGTCCAAATTAGATAATTATTTAATTCGCGATCTAAAAAGTACTATTTTTTGTTCTCAGTATCTTGGCCCATACTCTTTTTTTATTACTGTTAATATAAAAATATTTATTATTGTTGATATAAAAATAATTCTAATTAAATGAGAAAAATTTTTTATATTCAGTCGAAACGGATCTTTGTGCTTAAATATACATATATTTCTTGTGTGAATTTATATACATTCTGATTTTGCGCCGAAATTTTTTTTAATCTTAAAATGCATTTATGAAAAGGATGAGAATAGTAACACTTATTAATTATTAAATTGTACAAGCAATTTAATAATTTTTGATGCTAATAAGTATCTTTTACAAAAACATTAGTTATTATATGCTAATGAAAGTCCAAACACTACGAATAACTTATTACGAAGAATATTATCCTGGCTAAGATAATGTTCCTCGTAATAAATTATTAGTAGACTTTCGATTTTCATTAACATGAAACTTGTGGATGTTTATTATCAACAATTATAAATTGCTTGTACAATTTAACAAGTGATATTATTCTGATTCTTCTCATATGCGAATGCATTTTAAGATTGAAAACGATTTCTGCACGCGGCACGCAGAATCAATATACATACATTTACATTACAGAAGAAATATGTATTTAAACACTAACAATAAGATCAGCTTTGACTAAATAAAGGATTTCTTTTATTTGTAATTAAATTTATTCTCATCGGTCTAAAAATTCGTATTGTATTGGATGTAAAAATAAAATGCAAAACAGAAATTAAGAGTGAATTTACATTCCATTAATTTTTGATAGCCTTTCAAGGCTAAGCGAAGCATGAAGCGTACAGATTTTACTTAGTATGATCAAACGTCGAACATCACTTTGCTCTAGTCTCCGCGTGAATCATTCGCGAATAATAGGTAATTTATCACCTCGTATTTGTGCCGCAAGAATGATACCGACTGTACTAGTAAATAGATACTTGCGATCGAACGGAACGGTTCGCCCCGTCACGGCAGTTTTATTATTCTTTTATGCTATCGTTCGCCATGCGAGAGATATAGCGATGAGAGGTGCAGCTGAGTAAAAATGGGTCGAAGAGCACGACAGCGCGAGCTGGTATCTCGTCATTCTCGTGACATTTATTGAATTATAGAGTTCTGGTTGCCGCCGACTGTTATTGTTTTTCTATTATATCTTTTGCTAGAGATGAATCATAAAGGAATTCTGATTGAAGATATTACAAAAGCTTAAAGTCGAATATTTAATTAAACAAATAGTGTATGTGCGTGCGCGCGCGCGCGCGCGTGTGTGTGTATGTGTGTATGTGATTAATGATTTATTTGTTGATTCTAGAAAAAAGGAAAGAGAAAATATTGGAGAAATCTACAAAAAAGATAAAGATATAGAAATTATTTATTATAATCTAATAATTTTTTCCTTTTTGTTAACTTTGAGAAAACAAAAACAATAAAAATAAATCGTAGAAATTTTTTATTGTAATCTAATATCTAACAATTTTTCTTTTTCTTTTTTGCCAATTCTGGAAACTGAAAACTCAGCATGTTGCCACTGATTTGTTGTCTCTGTATAGTGCTTTGCTAAATATTAGATTTCTTAGGAATTAGTATACAAATTTTGCGATTTATTTGTAGGTACAATTTCTTCTTCCTCAAAGGAAGTATTCAACTCAAAGGGAATCCGCGAATGTTCCATTCGACGAAGCAAGCATCACATTCCAGGTTACAACTTAATTAGCTCCTTACTTAGGTTCACAAAAGCGTGACGATGTATTTAGAAAAAATTTATGTGATTTTAAATAAAACATGCCTAATTGTTACATAAATATGGTGCTCGAAAATTATCAAAATTGTCTAGGCTATTGTCTGTATATCTACATAAATTATAATTATTTTAATATCAAGTATTTTAATTGTTTCTGCTTCAGATAAACTATTTTACTATTTTAATATTTTATTTAATATTGTGACATGTTTCACTTATGAAAAAGTATTTTTTAAAAAGTTCACTTTTTTACATATAGAAAAAAATAACGAGTTTGAACATAATGTATAATATTATGTCTTCAAAATAGAAGTTAAATTTATTCAAAGTAAAGTCTAAGATCGGCGATTGTTCTTCAGACAACTTAATGAAATGTTAAGAGACGACGTAAGATTGAGATGTTTGCGAACCTCTGGTCTAGTCTGTCATGCGTGTTCGCTGCTATGCAATTGCATACATACACTCTCCCATACGTATTGAGTCGCGACACGCACGTTCGCGGTGATGCTTCATGTTGCGAATCGCCAATCAGCTGCATCCTGCTCCTTCTTTCTCTCTCCTCTTTCATTTCTCTTTACGCCTCACTCTTGTTGATCATTCAATGTTGCTATGATAAGCGATGATTGTTAAGACTCGACAAGGATTTAACGGATTTTCGTAACGAGTGTACATATCGTTTGCTTTTTTTTAAATTGCGATTGCTGATAATGCGAATCGGAAGCTGATAGACATTTTTATTCAAATAACCAATAATAAAGTTTATACATATACATAGAGTTTAAGAGAGAATATTACGAGAATATAATATAAGATATTTCAAAATGAATAAGAGATACACTAAACATAACATTAAAAATAAGCTAACGATAGTTAGAACGCAAAAGTTTTTGAGCGATCATTGTATTTTAAGATTAAGAGTCTTTTAATTAGGTTAGATTATTTTTGTTTTAATGAGAGATATTTCAAAATAATTGAAACAGGAAGTTTATTTTTTCTCGATCACAGATTCTAATCAAATTTAAGATCGTCCTTAATAAAAGTTTGATAAAATATATTTCTTTAACAATTTGATTTTCACAATATTATATTTTAATAAATCTTTATATATTTTGATTAAGGACACACACACACGCACGCACACACACACACACACACACACACACACACACACACACACACACACACACACACACACACACACACACACACACACTTAAATAAAAATTAATCGAGCGCAATCTTGTGAACTAATGTTCATTCTCAATTATATTCTATATCGTCTATACTTTATATTATAGATATACATCTTCATTTTAATAAATTCTCAATCAATCTCTCGTATCAAACAAATGTTTGGTCGATACGTAGCCTCCTGACTTCGATATTGGCCTACATTGCTTTCACTTTTGCTGTATCCCTACTTTCCCATGGTCACGCCGCAAGGATTACTCGAGTTGAATTACTACCCGGTGGTTTACGAAAGACTGAAGAATTATGCTGTGCAAAACACGACATCGCGTTGCAACGATTGCACATAGAAAGAAAGCAAAGTAGAAACCGTTTTATAAAAGTGTCGGCTGGTCCAACTAGCACGTACCTTATCTACACGAAAATCCTTATCCCTCTTTTATGTATATTGGATTAAACCCAACTCCATATTTCTTCCAAATTTTAAGAAATGCCGCTGTGTAACCATCATCTATCGGATGCAGCTGTGTAAAGCGCGATAGTTTACACGAGTACCATACACGCGTATTTTTCCTTAATCGAGACCACGGATGTACACACTCCTTTCTTGAGATTTATCGACGAGATGTTCGCTCGTGCATTTATAACACATGGCGTGCATCTGCTGTCCTGCGATAAAAGGAAATCGTTCTTGTTAAACAGTTCTTGCTCTGCTCGATATTATTGCATTATAATTTATACGTATATATTCTCATATTCTCTCTTTTCATTACGTCTTGTAATACTTTTTATGTATATAATATTATGTTATTATACACGTAGTATTTAATGTGATTTTAATTGTAATTTTTAATATTGTTTAAGTATTTCAAATTAGAATCTTTTATGTTGACAATTTAAATTATTTATATTTTGAATTAATACACTGAGAAAAATATTCTAGTTGGATTAAATAATAATTCTGGTAGAGAAAATGATAGAAAAACGAATCAAAATTTTCGGGTTAAATCTATTAAAATTCTAGTTGAAATAACTAGAGTTTTGTTTGATATGATTATTCTCGTAAAACTAAGAATTCTATTAGTAGATTTTATCAGAAATATTGTATTAACCAAAATTCCGGTTATCTCAACTATAATTTTAATGAATTTAACCAGAAAATTCTGATTTATCCATTTTTCAGAAATTTTTGCCGTGCATAATTTATGCAATATATATATATATAT
>NW_017259490.1:1483379-1484780 GCF_001594045.1 Atta colombica
GATTACACATGTAATAATGTCTAAATACAATTCTTTGCGGCTTATTAATAACGGAATATTATTTGTATGTTATACAGAAGCGATTTTATCTTCATACTGATATGTTCGATATGACATTAAACTCTCGTGCGTCTATGAACGTGAATGAAACATACTTGAGTTGGATGCAACATGCACGCAATAATCGTCCATTATACGATGGCATTTCGTGAAAGCGAAATTGTGGGAATTGGAAAAAATTACTCTTGCTCCACTTTTCTCGCTAATTGTCAGACTAACTCGAATAGTAAGAATTTACTTGGATAAAACTCGCGAAAATCGTTATACGTTTCATTGTTACTCGCATTGAAACATTTCTTTCAATTACACGAAAAAATGTTATGTATAATCTGTATCTGTTCTTGTAATTGTGGTAGAAAAATTTATCTAAATATAACGCGCGAGTTTTTTTTTATTGAAATTGTTCTCTCTCTCTCTCTCTCTCTCTCTCTCTCTCTCTCTCTCTCTCTGTGTGTGTGTGTGTGTGTGTGTGTGTGTGTGTGTGTGTGTGTGTGTGTGTGTGTGTGTGTGTGTGTGTGTGTGTGTGTGTGTGTACATATATATATTTCAATTTCCTTTAATTTTGCGAAACAAGCTAGTTATCTCGGCAAGGATACAAAATTAATGCGAGTACTTATTGTTCTTAATTTCCCTAGAATCTCCATAATGTTGATTGCACAAACAATGAAATGTTAGCGATGATTATAATACTATGATCTGTAGTATTACAACTACTACGGACGATCTAATATTGCTGTCACATTAGAATAACATTTACATTATATCGTTCTTGAAGGTATGAAGTAATTTCTTCCAGACGAGTGATCTCAGATGCTTGTTACGGTTATTTCGGTCCGATAATTTTCAATGACCGGTGAGATAATTCTTAAAATATCAAAGTAGCTCATGTAGGCAGGTTACTTGCTATAATAATTTAAATTAATGCTAATCGCTCAAAATAGAACGACTTATTTTTAATTTATTAACGAATCCAATTATTTTTATTACTTTAATGTTCAATAGAACTATATATGTGCACACACACACACACACGCACGCACACACACATGCACACATGCGCGCGTGCATAAAAATGAATTTTTAATGCACAATGAAAATACGAGAAACAACTTCCAATCTTTTTGATCTTAATAAATGTTATACAGAGCGTGATCATGAACAACATATAAGATGTTTTAACCGTTGCGGTCGGCCTTGATAATAGTAACGTGATACTATAATTTCAAGCCTTATAACTCGAAAAATATTTAATAAAATAATATTTTATAGTTTTATATAGTTTTGAATCGCTTCAGATAAGTACAAGAATATGTAATATATATGTGTGTATTATATATATAT
>NW_017259490.1:1484880-1488570 GCF_001594045.1 Atta colombica
ATGAACAAGTAAAGAGAACGATAAATTACACTGGAAACAAGCAGTTAAAAGATCCAGAGCAGAGAAATATTGTAATTTCACATACTTTTTCTTGTACCATTTAAAACTCGATCATTAGAGGATATATAAATATACTCTACATATTCAGAATAATATTAGCGTTTAGAGGTGATCTATTTAAACGAGAATGATTAAATTTATCCAACATTATGGGATCTGTAATTAGGCATTATCGTGATCCGCTATTGCTATTACATGCTGCTATAATTCGTTTGGATGCTTAAGCACGAGTGCAGACTGCCCGCTAACGATCTATGATTTGCAACAACGTTTCTCGAGTATGAATCACGAAGGCGAGCACTTCGAAATTATTGAATCATACATGGGATTTAGTTTATTGAGTTCGAACGACTGAACACAGATTGCCCGAGTTATATGAGTCAACTGTTACGCCTCATAGATGTACTAGCATAGGTAGAGGCAGGCCAGATACAATTATTTTAAGAACGGCACAATATCCGCGGGCGACACGCGCAATGCTATACACAGTAAGCCACTTTCACTGCACAAACAATGAGAAATGATGATTGTTCCAATATGATCGCGGCGAGGGAACTACCGAAGCGTTATATTAATAAATTTTTGCCGAACGGCTTGTAGTTCGCTTATTTTTCGCAGGGAATAATAATGCACATTTTACGCAGTAAATAATATTCATTTGATATTAACCTTTCTCTGTGTTTTGCTTTTTGCACATAGAAAGTACTCCAAGTTTATATTTTTACTTTAATAGCAATACTTTAATGTTCTAAAATTTATTTTTAAGCGACCAATTTACCCGGAACTTATTTAGGCAAATTTAAAATTATTTCGTATTAACCATTCTTTGTTCCTTTTTCCGTAAAAGAAAGTCTCAAATTTACATTTTTATTTCAAATTAGCTCGTTCTTGATGTAAAAATATGTTAATTAATTTATTTGAAACTTGTTTCGGCAAATTTAAACTTATACATTATATATTAATTTAATCTTTAAATCTATGTATACTTGATCGAAACTGATATTAAGTACAAGTAGAAATGATAAGTAATTTGCGATAATTTCTAATTTAAATTTTATTTTTAATTCTATTTTATTGCTAAGTATTCGTTTATTTCAAAAGTCAGAAATCATAATTTGGAAATATTATTATTAAATTAAAAACACTTAAATTTTTTAATATTGCTTGATTATTAGCTCTAATAGGATATTATATTTTCACAGAAGTTTACAAGAAAGTATCGTAAATAATTTAAACATGAGTTTTTAATCATTTTGATTTTACTTAAATTTAATATCTTACATTCCACGATATTTACTTACACAATCAGTATATATTATATAATAATTGTATTAAATTAAGCCTTTTTTTTATCAAATTAATATACTTTTGCTGTATAATATTAATTAAATCGGTGTATAGACTGTGAAATACCTGCGGTAGAGATTTATTCAAAAGACAGATAATACTTAAAATTTAATTTTATGTAAAAAGTTGAATTGGGTCCATGGCCAGAACGAACAGAGTTATAGATAAGAGGACAGTTGGTTGGCGTATGTCCTTATATCGATATAATGATCGATAAATTCCATAATAAGACATCGAACGGTATTATGTAAACTCTTGGAGACCGAATGAATGATCCAATCGAGTCACCGATCGATCAATCGATCAAGTCTGCACCATGATTCTTTCTATGTTCGATCACGATCGTTACCGAACGTGGATCGTTACTGTTTAATCTTTTGCAATTTAAAATAGTTTCGAGAAATCGGTCAACAATTACATTATTTATATTATCGCAAAGAGTTATTTTGATGCTAACTTTTTTTCGTCGAGTTTCTCTTTTGACATTTACGTGTAAATTTAATTTCAGTGACATGCCCAACACAATGAGATTAATGATTAATCTTTTCGAAAATGATTGGATATTTTATGTACCAGTGTATCTAATAGAAAGCGAAATTAAATTACCAAAGAACATGCGCACTTTACTAACGTTTTTTCTAAGAGACTGTGAAAAATGATTTGACTTCTCATTCAATTTCAATGGTAATCGTGATATTCGAGTCCTTGTTTGGTTTGCAAATAACTATAATTGCTTGTAATGTAAAATTTCTTAGTAACAATCTTACAAACTTCTAATTTCATTTGTTGACATACCGCGCAATATTTGAGAAATAATTTTAAAAGCATTGAATAGGCGATGCTAAATAGAATTGCAAATAAGAACTAGAATGCAGTTGATTATCGCGAGCGTATAAAATTAATGTACTATGTCAATACATAATGGAAAATCGGTTGGAATGGAAAGTCGCATCGTCGGCAGTCCTACTTTTCGCGACATCGATATTGACCTTACTGCGTGGTCGGATCCCACGATTCGTTTCAGTCGAGTTTAACCAATTCGAAGAAGAAACATCGACACAGGAAAGCCGATCTTTAGCATCGCCACGCATCTTGCAACCGATCCATGGCATGAACCGGTCGTTTATCAGATTGCCTCGATCGCGGATTTTCTGGCGTGATGTTTCACGCTATTAGATTGACGAGAACGAAAGTCGAATTGTGTCCGAAAACGCGAGATTTCGCGCGTTGTCTTTGTTATTGAACAATTTTTTTCTGCATAATTCGTTTCATTATTTCGTTGAATTTGATTTTATGATTAATTATCATCTTCTCTCATTATCGATGGATATACTACGTCTGAGAAGTATAGTACCGTTTATTAAGAATTTGATTAAATATTCGCAGATGCGAGTGACACGCGGGACAAGGTCTGCTACAGAAAATCTCGTCTTTCTATTATACAGTGAGAGAATTCCCTTGAATATCGAAGATTGAGCATTTTGAGATATAACCTAGTGAGCATTGATTTACTTTAATTTTGCTGATAATGTTCCGCCGATCCATTTTAAGTTTATCAAAATTCACGTATTTCCTACGTTTGGCCAATTACTGTTACGCGTTAATCAATGGATGCGTTTATCTCATTAATTAATCACTGTATAATTTCAAGCATTCCTCGATAAGAATGAATGTCATTGAGTGAAAGATAATCGCGTCTGACTAAGTAATTACATTCCTGCACATACGTGGGTTGTTAGAGCAATCGCGTGTGTTAACCCAATTGGGTGTTAAAGACTGTTATTTTAATTTGTATCCTGTTACGTGTATTAATTTTTTTTTAATCTTATGTTATTTTTTTACAAATGATGCATGTCGTTTCCATTCTTGTATTGCGTCATGTAATCACACGTTGACCCAGTTTTCCAAACGACCGTTTATCTCGAAATCGAATCTGCTGTGAATCTTGTACATTCTGCGTCGAAGAAGCGAGGCGTGCCGAAGAAAAGCAATTTACTTGACGGCAGACTGATTCTTTTGTGAGAATAAATTGCGTGGGAAAGTTTGTAGAGATTTTCACGGGTCGGCCTATAGAAATTGCTTCCTAGTTGCCGACGTCTCGCGTGTCACAAACCTCATTACTCATTGGCGTCTCCCTTGACCCGCATACGTTTACCACCACCTTCGATGCATCGACGAATTTTCAGAAATTAAATCCCAACAACACGCGATTTGTGTTAGTAAAATCAAATGTTTAGAGAGAGCCTCGCCTAACGAGAAATGCTCCCCCCCCCCCCCCCCCCC
>NW_017259490.1:1488670-1506968 GCF_001594045.1 Atta colombica
AAGTTCTGTATGCGACCTCGTTCAGAAATTATAGTAATTCTTTTCTTACAGTAGTTCTTTTGGCGAGTTTGACATCGTGCAGAATTATCCAGCGACGTATACACGTAGACATGTAATCCGTCTTTGCCAGAGTGAAACCAGAGTGAAGCTGGAAATTAGCAGTTTCAGATTGCAGAGAGATTGTTTGTTCGCTTAAGTATACTTTTTCTCATTTCATCTCTCGCGTACTCATAAACGTCTTAACCATCACTACACAGGAAGAGCGATTTCGCTGAAGTATCTAAAAATAAAAATTTAGACAGATACAGATCTGAAAATACTTTTGTTGAACTATTAAAATAATTATTATATGTAGGAAACTCAAGCGTAACGAGCAATATTATGAAAAAGTTTCGACATTCTAGCAACCAGTTTTAACATTATAATTATTTTACTTATAATTATTTTGATGATTCCAATAAAATTATTTTTATGTCTGTATCTAGCTAAATCTTTAGCTATAGATACTTCAGCAAAACCTTAGCATGTGGGAATTTTAACGATATGTTCTTTACAAGAATGTTTTTAGTGTATTTAATAAATGTTACCATCTTATATCAGACACATTCGGAAAAAAAATCTTACTGTTAGAAAGTTCACTTTCGATAAAATCACTTTCGATTCGAATTTTTAAGTAGTATTTCAATATATTTCTAGGGAGGATTTCTAAGAAGTTTCTGCTAAGACAATTACTTGTTGTGTATAACTGACAGCTCGAATCCTCGAACGTCGGCCTTCCTCCTGCGGCTTCATCATGCTGGTGCCCACATATCACCACTAACAGATATACATACAGTCTCCCTAGCGAGTTCGTTACCGAGTGTGCCGTGAACTTGAAGCGTAACGAGTGTTTCTTCACGCGAGTCTAACGTGTCGATTCGCGCGAGATATTCGCGAAGAAACGAATAAACACGCCTTACCGAGTATGATCGAAGAGTGTAGGAATTAACGTACCTGTAGAGAGGCTCTTCCCTCGCCGATGTTCACAGTCATTTTCATTCTTGCTTTAGCGCACCTTTGTTTGAAGAACACAACTGCCGCTCACTCTGTTCCTCTATCGAAATTAAGTAGATGTCCGTATTTTACCATGTTAAACAGCGTCCTTGAGACACAACATTGCCGCGTCGCTGTGACTACCATACTTGATATACTTGCAAAAAAACTTTTTCAAGTTTTTACTTTTGACAGTTACCATCTACGACGACAGTCTCATCCATATGCGTTGGGATGCAGACGGGATGAGATGATTGTGTGGTTTAACGAATAAGAGTGTTCACGGACTTCCACTTGGAAGGCCTGACCTCGATCTCGTAAGAAATTCTCCACAAGACTTTGAATTTTGAATTTACGAAATATATTTTAGATTTGTTCAGAATATATTAACTCAGTTATATAATTTTTTTATATTTTAAAAAATTTTTTATATTATCTTATATTTGATCTAATTATTATTTTACTTGAATTATTCAGATTACAGAATACTTTTTTATTCCTGAAAATTAATCTTTTTTCCTCTCTTTCTAAATATTCGTCGTCACGTAATTATCTGTTCAAATATAATAAATTTTCATGACTCGAGATAAGCACCAGAATTGAATTTACAAGATAATGTAGGTAATTTTTGCGAACATAACGACAGTTTATATATTTTGGCGTAATTAAATTGTGTTGATGCTTTCCATGTTTGCTTGTGTAACTTTCGATATATTATACTTTCTATATATTATACTTTCGTCTCAGTTACGGCAGATTAATAGTCGCCAATAAAAATTTTGAAAAGATCACGTAGACGGCGGATTCCAAAGTTTTATTATTGAACAACCAACTCCAAATAACCATTCAATTTCGATATAAAAATATTTAATGATACGTTCCTCGTTTAATATAATTCGCAGATACATAGAAGTTGTTAACAGCAAGTTTTTAACAACATATTCACGATGATATCGATTCGAAAAAAATCGACGCACCGACAGCTAATTGAGTAACAAATTAGATGTTTACATCGGACTCGTATATACTTTATTTGTAAGTTTGCATTTGCACGATGTTTGCGATAAAATTAATATTTTTCCAACGAGGAAAAAGACAAGTTTAATATAGTTCGCCGACATGTAGAAGTTATGCAAGTTTTTAACTCTACGACATATCCACGATGATATCGATTCGAAAAAAATCGACGCGTCGATAGCTAATTGAGTAACAAATTAGATGTTTACATCGAACTCATACTTTATTTGTAAGTTTGTATTTGCACGATGTTTGCGATAAAATCAATATTTTTCCAACGGGGAAAAAGACGGAGAGTAACAGCTGCGATCAGCATTACAATTTTATTTCAAACGTAGTGCATGAGCAAACTTACGAATAAGGTATAGCTTTATTTTATGTCTTTCCTTTATAGAATAAGAAAATGAAAGTATAGAAACGAGAAGTCTCTCTATTTCTTTAATAAGAATAATAGTAATAAATTTATTATAATATTATTAAACTTATGAAAGTATTTTCATTCAAATTTATTACTATTATTCTTATTAAAAAGAGATTTCTATATTTTTTATTTTTTTTAATCTATTGTATTTTTAATTACTGTACTTTTTTAATCTAAAGTAAAGGCATACAAAGCTTATCATTAATCATCTAATCATCGAGTAAAATTCAATTTGACATGTCAAGTTATTTATATCGTTATCGCGATACAAATGTAGCAATGCGTATGCTTAGGTGCGCGCTGCGACCTCAGGGCACGTCAGCGCAATCAACACGTGGGGCGTCTAAGAATCACGACCCTTTATATCAAGATCTTCACTTAGCGTAGTCGAAGGCGGGCGAGTTACATGCGGAGCAAACGACGTGCACCAACACGTGGAGGCGGACGGGATTTTCTCTGCCTCTCTCTCTCTCTCTCTCTCTCTCTTTTTCTCTCTTTCTCTCAGCGCCTGCATCACACTTTAATCTTTTTCGTTTTGTGCTCTTCCTCATAGAGGCACGGACGATAGATACGAATAGAGAAAGAAAAAAAGTAGCAGCGAATGCGTAGGCATCAGCTCACTCCTTATAAGAGTGACACGCGCGTGCAACGACCGAGCCATTATTATACGGATGATTACTGCATGCGAGGGCCTCACGTTGCACGTGGACGTGCCCGCTAGAATCTGCTCGAGGTCTTATCCTGTAGGCTGGAAAGAAATGCCGCGTTGTAGGCATCAAAGCCATATGAATCACGAGTGAGATTTTTTTTATTTTCTTTTGTTCATAATTTGTTGATAATTTCTCGATGCTTGAGTATGATATATAGCTCATTTGAACAGCAATATTTTAATAATTGAGCGAATTTTATATAATGTCGAATCAAGTAATTTTAATTTTAAATTTTGAATCTAAAAATATTTTATGTAAAAATAAATATATTAAAATACGTATATACATATATTTAGACAGAACAAACTTTATTTATTATTCCAATGTTAATTAACGGAGATGCATTGTCATTAATTGAATACGTACACATAGAATCAGTTAACTCGGAATAAAGATCCTGTAACAGTTTGACCACGAACGATTTTATCAAAATATATACGAAAGAGAAAGGTATATGTGTTACACTTCTTATATACTTTCTTCTCTCGTAGGACTTTTAACAAAAAATTGTTCATAACTAAACTCTGTTATAAACTCGGTTATAGGATTTCTACTCATAATTATGAATCAAAAATATATCGTAGGTTTCGTAAACGTATTGAGGCAAATGATTGGAGTTGTAAATAAATTCGTAATTAGCGTCAATTCAATGCGATGGAGAGCCGCCCCTGCTCTATCGGAAGCATTGTTTTTCAGGGTAAAGAGGAGGCCTTGAGATTAGCATCGACACATCATAAATCACGCGAACCCTTCGGGCGTGCAGGCGAATCTTTTGCACTTCCCTCTTTTTCTCTTTCATTTTCGTAGTATTGATTTGTAAAAGTTTGCTCCATTGACGTGGATTTACGCGTCGAATAAATTACTGGCGTTAATAATAACATTGCTTTATTTGTTTTAACACACACACACACACACACGCGCGCGCGCGCGCGCACACACATGCACACACTATCCCATAAACATCCCTTTAGTCACTACCATTTAACTAACATGACTGGGAATAACGATATGTAAATTAATTTCACCATTATTTATTTCTTGAATAGGAGACGCCTTTTTTGTGATAATTAATTGAAAAATAATAGTAATATAGATGACAAAAAAGTCAACTTTTGATGCCTTGACTCTTTTAACATTACATTTTTTTAATTCTGATGTAATTGATAAATTCAAATTAATATAATTAATAAATAAATTATAGTTTTCGCAAAGTAAAAATATTGTATTTATATATTCATTACTTTTTATTTAAATTTATAACACTGACTTATGCACATAAAAACTTATCTTTATTTGTTATAGATTTTCTTAATTTTTATTTTCTTTCTTTTTTACCTATAAGATTTTTTTCCAGAAATAATTAAATACTTCGAGGAATTAGAGAATTGCTAAAGTTATAAAATAATCGTTATAATGCAGTACTCTTTTCTTACATGAGATGATATGCATTAATTCTAGACAAAAATCATGAACAGAACAAATTGTAATGCTTTATCAAGAGAGATTGTCTGGGCTGATCATGGGGGAGGGGACATGCTCATCATCTACGAATCGCTTATAAATCATTACAAATCGATCTCGACCAATGTGGCTTCTTATAGAAATGAGAATGTCGTCGGGGAAGTCGTGTTGCTTCTTTCATGTTTGTACATTTCATTGTGTCACGACCTCGCGTAAAGATCCGCTGTTGTGACGTTCTCGTCTCGAAGTAGCCGCTTCTAATGAGAAGTGTTTAAAAGGAGCGGCACGTTTAAGAGAGAACAATGGCGAAAATGTGTGTAGGTAAATGTCGCGGAAAATACGGAGGCCGTGCCTGAACAGCCTTCGAGATGAAGGAGAGAATTGATTTGCCGAAACAGTCAATGACTGTTATATTTAACCGTTATATGTATATACATGTGTGTGTGTGTGTGTGTGTGTGTGTGTGTGTGTGTATTATATAAAATTAAAGTTTGCAAAAATAAAGAACATAAATAAGATTTTAATATCTTCATTTTATACACATGTTCTAAAACAGATTTTTCAACAATTTGAGAAATTTTTACTTTACTATTTTATTTCACTATTTTCGAAGTATTTACTTTAAAGTATAAAATTAAATTTGCAAGAGATGAAGACTTTCTTTCTTATAAAATTTTATAAAATTTTTTGAGAAAAATTTCTTGACTAGAAAGTTTTCAAGTTTTGTACAAGAAATCTTATTTAAAAAAAAAGGAAACCTTGCAAACTTTAATTTTATACTTTGAAGTAAATATTATACTTTCAAAGTAAATATTTCGAAAGTCTAAAATTATAAAGTTTATTCTACTGTATATGAAATAAAGATCTTGTTATTTATTTTGCGATTCAATCTCTAATTCGGGAACTGATTTAGATACGGAATTCACTCGATTTCATTAATCGTAAATTGTTTTGCGTAGAATGTGTATCACAATTAAGATGTTATTTAGTTAATTTTTTGTAAGTTGTGAAACTTATACACTCTGTGTTTGATTGTTATTGAAATGATTTATAGATTATTACAATCTTCTTGTACGACGACAGGTATTTGAAAGTATATAATTCATGTCGAATCCTTGATTCATCGAATAAAGCAATCGAACTTATTTGAATATATATACTTGCTATGTTGCGATTCGAATACGGGTGACAAAGTCCCCATTGAATCAATATATTTGTCAGATTTAATTGCAAGAATTCTTGAAAATATGAATATTTATATACACGAAAGATCTTTTGATTTCTCAAATAAGTGCACGAAGGTGAATTCACTTAAACTTAAACATGTCGGTGGCAAATCCTGTTTCGAGATACCGATACTGTCTGTCGAGCACGGCGTGAATCATCCGTTCATGGACAAAGGTGGGATTCGTTTCTTCGCTTGGGACACATTATGCCTTCAGTAACACGTTGCAACATTACTGCTTAAATGCCACACGGAGGTGACCATACAGATAAACCGCTTGTGCAAGTAACGAATAAAAAAATTCCTTGCGCGAGCATTAATGGCTAGTCATTAATGGCTAGTAATTAGCACCGAGAATCTTTTATATACTGATTCTATAAGCAAAGACTCATAAATGAGAAAGTGCAAGTCTTTGCAATATTAAATTAAGATAAGAATGTGAGCTCTGCGGGCTTTCACTTATCGTTCTCAAATTTCTTTTCCAAATCTGCATGTGATAATGTACGTTTCTCTACATCGATCATCTCATTATAAGTTCTTACTTTGTAAACCGTCTGAGATGTGTAAAAAATTGAATATCATGTCCACTCTTGGTCTTCATTTGTCGTCGAATGGAGAAATATCTCGAGAAAGACTTTGACACAAAAGCCTCGTTTTCTCTCGCACTTTCCTACCATCTTGCCGCTTGACTAATCAGACGCGTCATGCATCGTACATTGCGCTGAGATGTGACGGTAGCGCGTATCATAGTCTCGGAATCGGCATCTTCGATATCGTATGCAAATTGTACAAAGATAAAATAACCGACATGAAATGTATATCCGCTACATATCCTTAGGAAGACTTCCATTTTTTTTCTTAATGGACATCATAGGACATCGTCTACAGTTCGAATATATCTCATAAAACAATTTAATTATTTTAACCGCGAATAATTTTAGAAAATTATTATTACGTTTACTTCTGAGTTAGTTTAGTCCTTAACTATAATAATTAATTATGTATATGGACTTTAAATTTTACTTGAAATATTTACCTAACTATTTCGATATTAGTATTCGATAGTGTGAGTATTATTTATCATAATTCTCTGTATGTGTGTGTTACGCGGTTTATAGATTATCTTCATGCTTGATGATACATTCTTAAATGCCAACGTTCGTGAACATGGCAATTCACTTTATTGGGGTAACAATTAAACGATGATACTTTTTTATTTATCACATATCACATATGAGATATCATATTTGAGATACCATATTATATATACTGTTACGCTGTACGGTGATATTTATTTTTGTCATTGTTAACATCGTGATACCTGATGATATCTTATTTTAAAAATCTTATTCTTTAACGGATATAATAATTATAGGTGGTAGAAATATAGGTGGATGTAACGAGATCACCTGATTTTCTCTAGATCGACTTATAGGGAGAAAAGTAACAGTTTAGCATTTCCCGGATAATGCGATTATGAGCTAATTATCTATGAGGATGCACATCCGTTTCGCTCACTTTTCCATCTCGCTTTCGATAACACAGGACGCGCACATAGGCATCCGCTTTACGAGATAAAACATGTGTTCTAATCATCAATATTGACTGGAGGTCAAATTGGCACGTTAAAAAATGCATCGAATTTGCACGTGTGTGTTTCGAACTAATGTAATTACTGGTCATTAACATAACGACCGCATTCTCCTTCGCCGATATAGAACCGGTGAAAGTGTGTATCGATAATTAGGAAGAATAAAATTATGCTGCCCCGTTAGATCAACCTAAATTCAGACTCTTCAGCGAAGAGAATTGAGTCTTTATGATCGATGCTTACGTCCGATCATTGATCGATTTGTTTTTGCATTTTACGACGGTTGTGCTCGGTCGTATAAATTACCTATTGGCCACGTTCAGTAGAATATTTATTTTGCAACTATTGGATTATACTTTTAGATCTAGAAGAGTAGTCCTAATCTCAATGAAGAAAACATCCAACAGTTGCATAAATATTCTATTGAATGTGACTGTTATCATCAGCGTGATATGTATACTAGTAAAAATAGTATAGCTACTACATGACGTTGCACGCCTCGTTAGCATTGATAATTATCGATCTCAGTATATTTGTTATATAAACGAAATGCGGTGTCTGTCCGGAAGCAATTCCTTTGTATCGTAAGAGAAACAAACGGATATTAGGCCCCAATAACTCGATTCTCATTACCGGAAATACATCAGGTTCTGGATTACAGGAAATGATCGCGGTATAGAAACGGTTCTAAAAGTCTTAAATATCATTTTATAATACAACATTATATCTGATTGCCCGCTTATGCGTTCGCTTATACAGGGATCTTTGTAATGTATTCGAATTAGCTGAAGCTTCACGCTTCAGGACTTTGCAATAATCTAATAATTTTGGCCGTAAAGTGTTTCTTCGAAAGATAATTAAGGTTTGCTACGCATGACAATAAAACTGCAGACTATTTAAAAGATTCAATCATTCGCAAATGCAAAGTCGTGGCTTTACATCATAATAACTCTAATAAGAGGAATAAAGTAAAAATGATATACATAATTGATCTTTCTTATCCTAAACTATTAGTTACAGATGAATTTAATTAATTTTTAATTTTATTTAATTGTTTGGTCTCACAAATTAAAGAATTGTTTACAGGAATTTAGAAGTCTTAAATGAAGCGTTTGTCAATAAACTTCTACAACAAAAATTTTGTTTGTTTGAAATCTTAAATTACTTTAAATATGAATTTGGTGGTTTAATCCGGTGGAACATCCTGTATAATAGGATCGCAAAAGATTTACTGTAATAAATATAATATTACGTAAAATCTAACAAAAAGTACTGTGAAACTCTTAATATTGATTTTACTCTTAATTTTGATTTTTCATTTCAAAAGATTGCTTTGGAATAGATTTAAGTATTGAATGACATCAGTTTTTGTGAGAAATATCGTGAAACTTTTGTGCTATCTATTTGCTATGAGCGTAAGATATTAGATACATCCCTGGAATAATGGAAGGACGCTTTCGGTCTCTCTCGGGAACGAGATAGAAATTGCACTTTCCAATGTGATAAATTACGCCGATTATCGACGTATATATATAATTTCTGTTGTCACGGCTCGTTCACGCGCGGGGGTGTCCGAAAGGAATGATGCGACTGCAGCGAGATTGACGGTGCACCAAAGAAAACGTGCCAGACTTCGAATTACTAAACACGTTCGGATAACAGTTATCGCGCTTCACGTAGAATTAGCGAATATGTATTTTCGCACAAGAAAGTGGATAGTGAAACCATAGGGCTTCATTTCGATTTGTAGTACTAGAAGACGATCAAATGATGAGAAAGTGTCGTTGTCGATTTCAGCGATAAAAAGAAAGTTCAGCAATTGAATTATTTGCATTAGTGAACTCATAAATGAATTAGAAATTTTAATACCTTGTATGAACAAATTTTCTATTTATTACTTAATGCTACAAAAATTAAACTTATATTAAAAATTGAAACTATTTTATTTTTTAATTAATTTCTATAATAACATCTAGAGACAATTTTTCTATTTTTAGAAAGTATCGTTTTTGAAAAAAAAAAAAAATTTTTTTTATATGAAAAATAATCAATGAAATGATAATTTATTCGAGTTTAAATTGATATTGTAAAAAGAAAATTTTTATACAAAATTTGTGAACATTATTTTTAAATGTTATTACAATACATAATGTATTTTTGATTATATTTTGTCATTGACATTCATTCAATAGTCAGACTTTAGGCGAAATAGAATTCTTCTTATAATTTTATATATGCCGTATATTTTTTATGTACTTTATTATCATATATGCATCTTATATATATATAATACATATTCCATATGTATCGTTATAATACTGTATACTGAATCTGTAAATTGTCTGTATTATTAATGATTGATTCTCTCTGTATGATGCACATAGTATTATAGCTGCGAATTACAGATTGTAAAAGTACTCTCTAAAACTTTTAGAATAAATCTCACTCTTAAAGATTGAAAATTGAACCACTCTTTTTCAAGATTGGTTCAATTTTCACTCTTTAGTGAGATTCCACTTCAAAAAATTTAGAGAGTAGACTTTATATTCTGTACTTTCTGTTTTTTTATAACAGATTATAAGATAGATTTCTTCTTGTTGTTGCAGCAGTGCGGCAGCAATAGCGGCAGCGGTGGTTCGACGGAGGGTGTCGTGGTGAACGTCAGTACCAGTAACGGCGTCGGCAGCGGTGGCAGCGGCGTCGGCGTTAGTGGCATGGACTGCATGCCTTTGCGCCCCGGTCCGTTTCACTACCTCATCAGCGAGCAAGCTAAGTCCCTAGTAGCCCTGCAGGAATTGCAGAATGAAGTCGGTGCCCTGCTCGAGTTCCGGGACCTCGTCATCGAGACGTTCCCAAACCTCCGGCACAAGATGGCCGCGACGGCGTCCGCGGGTGCGTCCGTGATGTCGTCTACCTGTACCCAGAGTTCGCACATCCCGTTACCGCTGTCGAGCCCGTCCTCGCGAAGGATCAGCGAATGGGAGCCTGGCAAAATAAGGCGGCGAGTAACACGCGAAAGTAGCAGCGGCGGCGGCAGCGGTGGAAGCGGTAGCGGAGGTGGAGGTGAATCGTCTTCGTCGCTGCCTAGAAGCCGCAGCAACTCCCACAGTGGCGGCACTAAGAACAACTGCAGTGCGACAGTTCAGGATTCCGGTTTCAGCACGGAGACCTCGTCGAAGGACAGCGCTTCGACGGCGATTGCGCCGCGAGCGAGCAGTCCCCGGCCGAATACGTTGGACGAGGCGGAGGACGAACTCTGGAACCTGCTAGATGTGATCCACCGCAAAGGGATTCGGCTGCGCGAAGAGGTCGAGTGCCTTCAGGGTCGTTTGGAGAGCGTGGCGACAGAGGAATTAGTGTCGACGGATGTGCTCGAGGCTGTGAGAAAAATCACTGGTCTCGGTGATACTGATAGAACAATTGGTTGCAGTAATGTTGTCGATAAGAATGTCGATCCACAGCAACAGGATAGTAGGGACCCACAAGTGATAGCTCTCAGGCGGGAGAAGGAACAGCTATTAGACAAAGTGGCCGAGCTCGAGGCAGAGACGATATCGAGTCGTGCCCGAGCACAAGAATTGCAAACAGAGTTGGCCGCCTTATCGGCACTGAAGACTGGTCTGGAGGATCGGTTGCGGGCTGGACTGACCGAGAACGCTTCGGAGATTTTGACACCGGGCGTTCAAAGACTGCAACCTATTGCGCCGGTAATTTCCTCGCCGAAGAATGCCAATGTTACTAGTATTAAGAGCAACAGTTCGGCGTTCGTGTCGGTCACCGGTAGTCCTGGAAGCAAGGCTCACAAGAGCCGCTTTCGCACGAGGACTATCGAGAAGAATGTATTATTGGATGTTGTCGGATGCAATGACGAGATGCGAAATGTCGACATCGATGTTGAGGCAAACGTAAATGAAAGGCGAGCCAGGTTGGGAGCGCTCGATTCCATCCTGGTCTCGCCCACCAGGGTGACTCACGTGAAAGACGTTGACTCAAGGAAGATTGCGGCCATTCTTCGCGAGCATTCGCCCCTCGAGCTTCAGCGGCACCTAATTACTACTACCGTCCATAATCAGGTAAGATCGGTCATTCCTATTCTAATACATCTATTTAAAAGTGAAAAGAATAAACTTGATCAATGACTGTTAATTTCTTAACGACTTATTGTTTGCAGGTCCTACAAAAAAGGCTAGATGAAGTCAAGAAAAGTACAGAAACTCTCTCAGAGCGATTGGACAAAGCGCGCGAGGAGAACGATGATTTGCGTTTCCAGGTGAGTCGTAATCAAAAGTCGCTGCATACACATACATATAGCAACTTTATTTAAAAGAATTTCAAAAAAGTATCACATTATTAAGTGCGTTACATTCTTTTGTAAAAGAGATATTCGTTATAATATTACAATATAATATTATTCATTACAATATAATATGATTCATATCTCTTTCAGTTAGAGGAACGAAATATCGAATTAGAAGGCACGCGAGCGCGAGTGCGCGTATTGGAGCGTCTTCAACAACGACCGCCAACGGAAGCCGAACCGGAGGCGGATTTGGAGCATCCCAGATGCGAGCAAAGCGGCCTTGAGCCCGGTAGCAGTACGGAGTCCGCGCGGGACCATCATCAGCCAGTAGAGATTAAACCGTCGCCGCGGCGGCGTCCTAGTCGTATACCTTTACCCGGCAACGTGAGCGGCAAGACAACGACGACGCCTACAACGAGCGTGATTGCAACAACGCCTGCACGACCGCCCAGTCACGGCAGGAACGATAGCAGGGAATCACTCAAATCGCTAACGAGACCACCGCGTGATTCTAGTCGCGACAGCCATGGCGGCGGCAAGTCGTTATCGAAACCGCGCGAATCCAGTCGAGATTCGTTAGGCAATAGAAGTCTGTCCAGGAGTGGCGGTAATGGAAGCAACAGCAGTAGCGTCGGCGGCGGCAGCAAGGAAACAAATCGGGAGTCATCTTTGAACAATCGATCCCTGCCGCGTAACAATTCCAGCCGAGACTCCCTAAACAAATCCTCCTCGCTGTCCCGCGCCCGTGACTCGTTGGAGTCTAACAACAACCTCGGCACATCCTCGCCCAACACGGGAACGGTAAACGCTCCTCCTCGACGACCGCCCGCTCCTGCACGCCGTTCCCACAGCCTGGCGCGCGCAGCGACGTCCGTCGATGCGTCCGAGAACGGCAAGGTACGACCTGTAAAGCAATTCTTTTGGAGCAGCTGGCTGAAGTCACCGTTGTCCAATGGTCCGGTATAGTAGAGAGCTCTCGGCAAGCCTTCTCTCCCTCAGGATGACAGGCTGTAGTTGCTCTCTCTTAGGGACAATCATCGCCTTCAACATCATTCCCTTCGAAGTCCACTCTATTAATCTTTGTAACGAGATTAGAAAACTGCTCCTTTTTGCTTCCCGATAGTATCTCGTCTCAACTTGCACTGACTTTGGTCTCGTTAAATTAAGATTAGCTAGACGGACTAAACAGCATCATTCCATCATCATTTTCTTTTGACAAATCCTTCTGTATTATCTTGCTAACTGTCTCATCTCTGTACTTTCTCGCTACTTTAACTATTACTATTACTGTCTTATTACTGTTACGTCATATCCTTATATAACAACCGTAACTGTGACTATATCATCTAGTGATACCGAAAGTACGTATATTTATCGAAGCTGTATCTAGTACAGTTTCCTACGATGATACAGACACATGCACCGACTTTCATAATGCTGTTATTTCCTGCCGTTTTTCCCGTGACGTCTATCTTCATTATGTCCTTGTTCTATTCCATTCCTCTTCTATTCTACCGCGGACTTCGACATGGTACCAACGATGTACAATCATGCAGGAACGGAATTCCCGTTTTCGCTGAGCCACTATCTTTGTCTGATAAATCGATGTTCCTGGGGGAAAAAAAAAACATCTGTAACAATACGTGCAGAGACTTGAGCGAACAAATCGACTAATTCTTGTTTTAAAACCACCAATTGTCCGCCCAACCGTCCACCATACCAAATCAGTCTGATCTGGAGGGCAGGCGAGCGTGCGTTCGAGCCCGTCCCCAACGGCGGTCCAATAAAGAAAGAAAGTGGCCCCTTCTCGCGTGCCGCCGGTTTTTTCTCGTAAGTTATGCTTCTTTTATTATCATTTGCTTTGATGCTTTTTTCCTGGATGTGGTGAGCTGTAGCCTCTATCTTTTCAACCTATTTTCATTTCCCCCTTTTACCACACCGGTAGAGAATACACCATAGTTTGAACGCTCTCACTTGGATTTTGGCATGCGCACGTACCCGTAGTCGAATCTCCCAGATTACGAATATCAGTAAGAATGCTTATCTTTGCAAATATATTACATGAAAGTTCTTTGAACTTTTGGAATGGATAACGTAATTTTAATATGCTAACGCGTTTTGTTTGAGTACTATATAGAGCTAATAGACAGACCATCGTTCGTATTAGTAGTCTAAATTTAAACTTTTAAAATTATTTTTTTAAATTTCTTTTCATTTCTCTAGTGAATGAAATTATTCTTCTCTTTCAGGGAATATTGCTAATTCTATATTGTATACAATTTATAGATTAAATAGAAACTAATGTATTCTTGTTTAATTTCTAAGACTTTAAAGGCTGATTTCTATGATCCACGCTAATGTTAGAAAAGATGGTAAAATACATTTGTATATTATTTCAAATTGGCATCAAAAAAGGGTTAAACGGTTATTCGCACAAATTTGGATTTTTTCGCTTTTTCTTCTCTTTTGCGATTTATTTACGAGAACCCGTCAAAATTTGCATGTTCGGCCGAATATTTCATCAAAATCTACGATAAACGCGAGCTTCTATTGCCGAAGTTTTATTAAAAGACCGACCGCTAGACAAAACTAGAAATGTTCTAGCCACATTCAGATAATTCCACATTTATCTTTCATTCATAAAAACGCACACAACCATACACGCTCGATTCGTCGCATATTCATTTACCTTGATACTCCCATACATTTTAGTACATACTTACTCAAACAAATCTCTTTACTCTCATGACAGAAGGAGAAAAAGAGGAGAGAACTTTTATTTAGTACATTTATTAGCACGTATCATTATGATCATCATCAGCATTCAGCGCTAGCGAGTTTTCCTCCCTGCTCTTTCAAATGTGTGTTGTATGTTAAATTGATTTGCTCTTTTTGGTTGCTGAGATTTGATTTTATTTGCTAGCGTTGCTTGTTTACGGATTATAAAAAAAGACTCGAGAGAACCGTCGTAGTCGTGGCCTATTATAGTCACATCCGCGATTGAGGGAAAATGAATCAATTACACGTTTACCTGCTTGGCCTTACGGTTCATTGTCCATCTTATGTCCAGCATCGCGCGAGACGATGTTACATTTTACGATATATTGCATTCGCTAATAAAATTCATGACACGCTCTCTTTACTTAATTACTACGATTCTTATTTTTTTTATATTTATATAATGTTTATATTTATGATTGAATTCAAGTTATTAAGTAGAAAAGTCGCTTCGTACGAGAATTTTACTTTTGCTCATACATATGTTATATAAATACGAAAGCTAACAGATCTTGATACCTCAGCATTAAAACAGCCAGTAGTATTTTTACAAATTGTTATCATTCTACATTTAACATATAAATTTTTCCGTCAATTTTCACGCTACAAAACTGACATAAATCGGCTGTTCTAAATTCTTGGGTATTAATATAAAGTTAATCTCTTTGTCATGCATTTCTTTAAGATGTATCTCCAAGATGTATCTCTAAAGCGATGCTGTAATAGCGATAGGAAAATTTTGGCACTTGTAATATAACAGGTAAATTTTATTTATTTAATTGACTAACACGCATTTCATATCTTCCAGAACTGCATCGAATCACCAAGTTCCTGGTGCTCGACCAACAGCAGTTTCCGGCACAGCGACTCGTCCCTCTATCCGGACTCCTTGAATCAAGAGACATCGTCCGTTACCGGTTCCACACGAGTAGAATTCATAATCGGTTCGCCCACCAGGCGCTTTCGCCCGAGCTCCGCGTGGCCTCACCGCTATTTCGACAGCATCGACTCGGCGGCTACAGTGCCAGAGAGCCTGCTAACCGACGAATTTCCTCTACGACGCGGCGGCGAGGCCCTGGCCGAGTGCGATTCGCTCGAATGTCATCCGATTTCAAGCGAAGATTAAATGCGCCAATCGTCGACGTTAATGCGAAGCTAGTAAAATGGCGAGTCGCTTAGAGCGAACTACTTGCTCTTGCTTCTTTCCATTATTTTACACCATATCACTGGCTCTGCTTCTACGCGGCCTTATTCTCATCGCGTCTCGACGCGTGCGCGCATGTATAATTAACAGAATTCTAGACACGTGAAACATATTCGTTTAGATGATATACGCTGGAGAAGCGACACTCGCGTTCTCAATGACTCTTATTCTGTGCCTTTTTAATATTGAATTTTCGTTTTTGTTTGTTTAAGAATCACGTCTTATGGAGATTCTAAACGGACAGAAATCCAATGATTCTAAATTGAAATATAACAATACCATTTCCATGCAGGGCTTATATGTACTTCCCTCGAGTTGCATTTAAAGAATATTTCATATACCTTTATAACATGACGGAGATTTTTTAGCAGTCAATTTTGCTATCTAATCAAAAATGAAAACGATGTATTGACTTGCATCACGAACGTACATTGATTTGTAATGTACATAACTGATATAGCTGATATATAGTAATTGTGCAAAAAAAGTTAAAGTTATTATCACCAATTTCATTGATGATACAAAGATAAAAAAAGTCAAATTTCAAATTAATACAAATATATCATGTTTATTTATAAAGTAAAGGAAAAATAGATACATACTAAAGATATATTTAAAATTCTTTTCGAATTTTTTAAGAAGAACAGGACTACACATTTTTTTTCTATCTTTATTGGAATTACTTGTGTGTAAAACATATACCTAATTTATCAAGAGGCATATGTGAAATTCTTATCAATTGAGAAATATTTTTGAATATTTTATCGAGTCGCATATCAGTAGACGCAAAGCCAAGCGTTTATATTTATTTGATGTTATGTTTGGTATTATTTTTAATATGTAAACGATTTGGTTTACCTAACCAACGTCAAGAATGAGTTTGTTAATCAAACTTTCGATTACTTGGTCTACGTTCGGTGACTTTGCAATTATGTAAATTTTATATTTACATCTACAGTGCTATTTTTTTATGTATTTCTCACGAATTTGTAATTTCTTTTATTATTCTCTAAGCGAAAAACTTTCGGTAAAAAAAGTATCGTTAGCAATTGAGTGTGTGAAAAGATCCGATCGTATTATTAGCTCGCAACAGAGGATAATAGCACAGTCGATATTTCACATTCCGTAGCTGCAATTTCGTATTCCATTTAGCATTTCTACTTTCGATTTGATAAATTACGATTAATTACTTTCTTATTTATTGCGTATATTATAATAATGCGAATTTATGTCCGAATTTAGTTGATATTTAGTTGATGAAAAGTATTGTGCTACAATTGGGCGAAATATGCGTGACTGTTTAAAAATTTAAAAGACAAGACAAATACTGAAAATTCTTATGGAAATATATTGATATATATTGAGTATTCTCCATTTATATTTTGTCAGAAATAACATATCATGTTTAATTATCGCGCTCGTTCGCTGGACGCAATAACGAATATACATTGGTAATTATATATCGAATGTATGAACAACGAACGGACAATGAATGCGGATAGAGTGTGATACGTTAAACAAGTTTTCTTTTTTAATAAATTTAATTTTCTCTGTTCATTCGTTCTTTGCTCATACATACAATGTATATTTTAACCGAGAATGATAAAAGTGAGCGATGTGTTAATTCTCACTTATTACAGGGAGGTTCGTTGAATTCGTTGATTCACCGGAGTTACGTTTCGATGCGCGTAAACTCACAATGCCCCGACTCCGGAAAGAACACTATTTACTACACAGTTCCTCGTTTCAACAATCAATTTAATTATTTATAACTAACAATGACGATTGTGAACACTGAGTAATCACAGACAGAGCCTGTGATCCTAGTTATAAATAACCGCGAAACATGTGATTAACATATAGTTTAAGGTGTAAGTCACAGGACTGACGGACTCTACTTATTATTTTATTAGCGCCTAATGATTTTATGCGCGGCGGAAACGAACAGGGGAATCGAGATGAATTTTGCTTTTTTCCTTGTCTTTTTTCTTTTTGTACAATGGGATTCGTAACGCCACGAAAATGCTCAGATATTATTGTTATTCATACAGCCGGTGGATTTTAGTGCCCGTATCAGTGCGCACTGCCGACTGGAGGCTATTATTTTTATATCTTTAATTGACAAGCGTAATCGAGAAAGAGCGTGTAAAAGGGCTGCGAAGGTGTAGCATCCTCCCGATTCCGATGATTATTATAGCGCTGTTGCTGTATTATACTTTATCTAGTTTAGATATGTCTTATCATCATAGAATTATTAATTATTGTTTTACGAATACATACACCGACATATTTGTACATAGACGATATCGTGATTTATTTAAATAAATTAGCGCTAATGTAAATAAATATTATCTGTAACGAATCTGCGATAATGTGATCCTATTAATAAAATGAAATTACTTGAAGATATCTATTATTAGTAATTTTAATTTTAAGTCCTAAATCTTTGACTTTGATGGATTACCGTATGTAAATAACTATATGAAATGACTTATAGTCAACAATAAAACATACATTCCATCATATATACATATATACATATATACACATATATATATA
>NW_017259490.1:1507068-1532244 GCF_001594045.1 Atta colombica
CATTCAAATATGAGAATATTACTAAAATCTTTCAATATAATGAGATGATGAAATGTAATAGAGATTTTATAATATTATTTTAGTATAAAAATAATTGAAGATCTTATTAAATAGTGGGCTTCACAACATAACTGAATTTTATTTAATATTGTTCTTAATATTCCTTATTAATCTGTAATAAATTCTTCAGACATGTGTCAAAATATAAGTTTTAGAAGGAAGTTTTAGGTGTGACTACAAATAAATGTATTTTTTTCCATAATTAATTTAGAATTATTTTATATTGTATAAAATGTGATCTACTGTTACCATAAGATCAATTCAATTATTGTACCACTTTCATAGGAAATTAATTTGCGATAAATATGAAAGATTTCCATTTTACTGTTTCACAAAACTTGCTCATTTCTATTAACTTATCAAAGAATATATTTGATCGAAGTAAATTTCTGGTAAAGAGAAATGTCGATGAAGAAGCTTTTTCTAGAGCCAATTTTCACATATTTTATTGAGTTACCAACAGAAATTGAGACAATTCATTTCTGCATTTATATAATTGCACAAATGATAAAGAATATGTTCTGTCATTTAGAACTCCTTAATTAAAAATTTCAATAATTTTACAAAACAAATTACTTCACCTTTAAACTTTTTGTTATTTTCGAGTAATGACTTTACGTCCTGAAGCTAAATTGTAGAATTTTTAACGATATACAGTGTTATTATATTATTACTGCGCAGTTTTTTTTATCATATATTGTATCTATCCAACGACAATGTAATAAATTTTTATGCATTCGGGAGGTGCTATCAGCGTTATTGCGTTCTGTTCTTGTTCTGTCTGTAATGAACGATAAAGACGACAATGGCACGCTGATAGCACGCTCCTCGAATACAACGTAAATGGAAAATGGTAATAATTATGCATTCAGTTCCAATATCACGTTTTCCTTGGTTGGTAAAATATTTCAAGTTCACCGATTACTAAGAAAATATTATGTAACCTACACGAAAAAAATTACTTCTTTAAAGATTGTTATATGTACAGTAAAAATAGTTATATTTTGCAGTAAAAAAATAACATATGTGACACACATTTCTATCATGTTAAACAACGAGTATAATATAGATTGCTTAACATGTAATAGATATTTTGTACTATTTCGAGAGAATACGTAGTTCCTGAACACATTCCTGCAATTATTTGAAAGAGAATGTATAATGTCGAGAATTTTTATGTTAAAAAATATTTAATACCTGAAAGTGATTTAAGGACTAGAGGAATAAATTGCTCGAATTTTTTGATAATTTTTTATGACGATCTAAATAAATGTACAAAAATAAAATTTGGAATGATATTTATACAATATATAAAGTAAAAAAATATATTTGTTATTGATAAATACTATATAATACGACACACATGCGCGCGCACACATACACGTATGTATATGTAGGATATTCGAGAAAAAGATCCAACATTTATAAGGTAAATAGTATACACTAGTGAATAACAAATCCTTTAATAGACATAGATCGAAAATTTTCCGTTTCTGAGATATAAACAATTTTGTATGTTAGTATCATAACTATCTATTTTGTAAATGTTGAACTCTGTTTTCCGGACACACTGTATATATATTCCGTTTCTTTTTCGAGGTCATCGTTTTGCAACAATATCTTACCGATCCGATGATGACTAGAAATCTTCAAAAGGTTCGTCGCTATAAAATGAATCACGGACAATCATTTTATTTTGAGAATTGAATTTTTAGTATAAAAAGATAATTTAGTATAAAAAGATAAAAATATTGAATTCTTTAATTCGTTAATAAAACCTGCAATAAATTTTATTTGCTCTATTTTACAAAAATTTTATCATAGTTAAAATTCACCATGAACTACATGAAAGCTGAGATATTGCAAAATGATAATCTCGAAAAAAAAATTTATATAAATAACTTTTTTATTTTTATAAATAACTTTTATATAAATTCTGTTTATTATATATATAATTATTTGTCAATAAAATAATTTTTGGTTTTTATGTGTTAATTGTATAAATATCGTTCAAAACTTGATCTATTTAATTTGTCATAAAAAATTGTCAAAGATTTTGAGTAATCTAACTTTCCTGTCTCTTTAAATTTAATAAATCAAGAAAGCACTTTGATATTTTATTTTAAAAGCTCTCGGTTTCTTCCTTTCTAGTTTCGCAGGATACAGGCGATTTAAATCGATAATTCGAGACGACTTCGTACTACGGATGTAAATGTCAATGAAAGTTACGACGTAATTGCCCGTGTGGTTTAATCACGTTTTGAAATTGCTGCGTTTTGAAACCGTTTCGCATTTTCTATCAAGTTGCACTCGAATGTTCTCCTACCGTAAATGTCATTTCTGTTAAACGAGTTTACGGAAAGGCATTATCGTCATTGAACGCCACGCAAGCAGGTTAATAGGTGGTTTATCATAATCTACGGATAATAACGGAAGCGTCGTACGGAATCGAGAAGACCCACGGGAGATCCGAATGACTATAAAATTATCAAAGAAATCCAGGAATGGCGATAAATCTTGCGGAGTTCCAGACAACGCGCGATATAATCGATAAGTAAGACATTTTCTCTTAAACTTAATTCCAATTCATCATATTTACGTTCTCGATAACGATAGATCCTATATCCCAATAAGACGAAACGCAGAGAATGTTCAAGCTGAACGACAGATCGAGGAGGACGAGTATGATCCCTTTGCCAATCGTCCACCTGGACGACCTCTGACCTCGTACGTTTTGTATCTTTCCCTTGATTGCCATCAATTAAGAACTTTCTCAAGACATATCTCAGTCGATATCAACTAAAAATAACATACCATTATTTATAATTTTATATTCAACAACAATTGTATGACTATGATTAGTATCACAGGGAAAGAACGATAAAATTTAATTAGATACAATCTGAAAATAATTTTGTTGGACTATCAAAATAAATACGTAAAAATTTCAAGTGTGATGAATAATATTACAAATAATTTTATATTCTAACGATTTGAAACATCCTACATCAAGTTTTTCCAAACTTTTGTGAATCACAATCCACTTTTTAAAATAGCAAATCCTGTGATCTACCTAGCTATAGTGGATATAGAAAAATGGAAAGAGGGGAATTTATTTATTTATACTTAATTTTAGCTCTCTTTTTTTATTTTTTTATTAAATACACTTTTGTTGATATATTTTTTAGATGTATGAAAAGTACACTTGTTTCCTATCTCTATTAATAATAGTCTTAATATTGACATTGATACAAGTCATTTTCAATCGCAAGGAAATTGATAAATATAACTTATTTTGCAATTTATTTTTAATTCCTACCATGAAAAAAACCAATTTCATACATATATGAAGTCACGAAAGGACAGTAACATCTTAATATAATAAAATGTAATTTAAAATTTTAAAATTTTTCGCGACCCACCAAAAATTTATTTGCAACATACTAATGAATCGCAACTTTGGTCCCTGTCCTACATAATTATTTTGATAGTTCAACAAAATTATTTTTTTATTTATATATTTAGTTTAATTTTTAGATACCTACTTTAACAAAATTCATTCTTTTTGTGCATGTATTTATTGAGTGCAAAATTGTAATGTTGATGTTACTTTTAATGGACGTTGATTGGGGTATTTTGTACGTTAAACTAAACTAATAATTCGTGATGAATTAAATCTGTTAAAAAAGTTAAAAAACTCTTATTACAATTTAAAGCGTTGAAATTGTTATTAATTATATTTTTTCTGCATGTGTTGTTACACTGCATGAGTTGTGCGCAATTTAGTATATATAAAATGGATTTATCTCAAAATTATAATAAATTATAATAAAACATAATTTATAATATAACATAGGCCTGTGAAGTTTAGATGTTTGAGAAATAAGAATGATTTCCTACGTAATTTTGTACACTGGTCTACATTTTAAAATCTAATGGAATCAAATGAAAGCGCTCAGTGAGTGCTTGTCATTATGAAAGCACCCAAGGTTTATGTCGCATAAAAGTTCAATGAACCATTGCATAGCAATTGCGCCACGCCTAATTTGACCAGACCAATTTGTGAAAATTTTTACCAGGAAAAATATAAATTTGGGTAAAAATAGGTAAAAATATAATTTTTTAAATAATTTGTATCTTTTTTGGAATTCAAAGTAAGCAATTTCTAGATATTTTAACCTTAAATATTTTAAAAACTTTCAATTGCTAGGCCATTCCAATTCCGCAGTTAAATTCAAATTCAATGTACAAAATTACATGGAAAAAACTCCTATTGTACTTCTTAAATATCTTTTAACACCCTCAATTTCGTAGGTCTGTGTAATTTTTTGATAAATGTGTAAGCTGATAAGAGGTATCAGCTAATTCTATATTATAACAATTAAGCTGTTCTTAGACACACACGCTCTTAAATCTTCTTATATCATTCAAACAATGACTTAACATCATATGACGGCCTATATACATTTCCTGTTCATGGACATAGTGATTATTCAGTTATTTCAAGACAAGAATTGATGTTTATAAACTTTTGAAAATTTATAAATAAAATATTAAAAGTCTAAAGTTGCACTCGTGACAACATTACTGCAAAAAATTATGGAAGTAATATATATAGTATATAATTATTATTAAAAAATTTTCGAAACATTCGTTGCCATATCGTTCTCCTTCTTATTGCCAAAACTTTTCATTAAGTTAAAAAAAAGTTATAAAATTTCAAGATAACTGATACTCAATTTCTTCTTTCAGATAAGTTGTAGAGTACAATGGAGATATCTCCTGGATAACTTTATCCAAAAGATATCTCCATTGTACTCTAGGAGATATCTCTTGGATCTGAAGAAATTGGGCATAATACATTAAAACTATAGAACTTATAGTGAAGTTCTATAATAAAAATACATATTAAGTCCCAGATACAATGCGAAGAAATAGAGATAGAAATAACACGATTTCAACATATCAGAAATCAGATATACTGGAATATACAGTTTCTGATCTTCTTGAAGTTGTGTTATTTCTATTGCTATCGCTATACCTTCGCATTGTGTTTAGGGTTTTATATCATCATCATCATCAATTATATCATAATATTATATCAAATATTTGCCATATACAATAAATTACATAATATTGTGTTTATCGCAAAAAATTAATAAAGATTAACGAGATTAAATATTATCTTATTTATTACGATTTCAATTATGTACAAAGATATTGATAAACAAACATATTGGAAGGACACACTTACATTATTTGTGATAAAATTTTTGCAGAGATTTTGCCGTATTCATGCACCTGCTGAAGTGCGCGATCGGTACCGGTATACTCTTCTTACCGCACGCCTTCAGAAGGACCGGCTATATGATGTCTATCGTCTGCGGCATCGTCATTGGCACACTGTGCATTCACATGGCCGTCCTTATCGTACGTGAGAACGTGGAAAGCGATGATTTTTTTCATCTTGAATGTTATCGTTATAGTATTTCAAAAACAATTAACGAGAAACGCTAAAGAGAGAGGCAGATCCTCTTGTTTACGATACTTGCCCTTATGTAGTATCGCGATAACCCAATTGTTTGCGAATTGGCGCCGCTGATGAGATAAGCTATTAAATATAGAGAAAAAGAAAAGGTTCCGTCGCGCGAAATGCATCTGAATGCAGGCAAAGTTTCTTTTTCTCTCTTTCTCTGTCTCCTTTCTGGTGTGCAGGTGCAGTGCTCCCAGATGTTATGCAGACGTAATCGCGTGCCCATGCTGGGTTTCGCCGAAACGGCGCAGTTCTCCTTCCAATCAGGTCCGGAGAGGATTCGAAAGTACGCCAGGCTATTCAGTGTAGTTACCAACGTGCTCATTTGCTTCGTGCACTTTCAGGCCGCAGTGATATACATCTTATACGTGGCCACATCGTTCCAACAGGTATGACACAACGTCTTATGCCGGAAGTCGAACGATAAAGCGGCATCGTGACGTTCGTTTGGCGAGTCTTACGTATAAAAATCCTTTTACGTAGGATACAATCCGGAACAACAACCCGACCTTAATTTTAACGATCAATTCGTTTGACGAAACCGCAGTCTCGACTCTTTTTCTTATGGAAAGTCCTTCGCATCTCGGCTTGTATCCGGAAATTATAACTTCATGTTTTAATTAAGGAAATATCGATCGCAAAGATTTGAAGGATTTTATTAAAACTTGACTCACATTCCATCTTATTTGCGTCTCATATTTTTTTTATTGTTGTAAAAGTAGCAGATATTAAAACAAACAGGAAGATAAGGTAAAATTGCGGGAAATCGATATCTATAACAAACTGCGATTATTTTTATTTTTTACGATAAAGCTCTCGGTTTGATATAATCTTCAATATCTCTTTATTTAGAAACAACAAATTAGAGTTAGATAATTCATGCTGGCGACATTTTCAGGTGATAGAATTTTTCGCGAATATTCAGATGAACTCGCGTGTTTATATCATCATCTTCTTTCCCTTTACCTGCATCTTGGGCTTCGTGCCGAACCTGAAATATCTAGCACCGTTCTCCATTATCGGCACTTTCTTCCTGTTCCTTGGAGTTTGCACCGCGTTCTATTATTTCCTGGACGATATTCCCGATCCTCGTAGACTCGACGTTGTGACGGAAGTCCTACCTGTGCCCATGTATTGCGCCATTTTCCTGTTTGCTTTGCACAATATGACCCTGTATCTACCGCTGGAGAACACGATGAGGCATCCTACTCATATGTCACGTATAATTATTGCCAGTACCTTGCTGAACATTGTTATATACCTAACTTTCGGCTTCCTGGGCTACAACAAGTACCCAGAAGCTTACGACACCGTTATCAAGAACTTACCAATGGAGGAGACGTAAGTGGATTTTTTTTCTGTCTTGCAAAACACTCGTACCATCCAGTCCAGATTTAATTAATACTTTAACGTTGAATATATATATATATATATTGACATGTTTCTCCTTTTCTTTCCCTTTCTCTTTCGACTAATTATATTTAGTGGAAAAACTGCTAGCTTTACAGATCATTTGCAAACAAAATATTTGAAGAAATTATGTCAGTTTTTGTGCAAATAAAATTTATTATTTGCCAGGAATTGTAAACAAATCGTTACCAAAAGCTCATTCCTTTTCTCTTTCCACCAATTATAATTAATTAGATTTGGAGGAGAAACTGCTAGCTTTATAGGCCATTCACAAATGAAATATTTGAAGAAATTACATCAGCTTTTTGTGCAAATAAAAATTTGTTATTTGCCAGGAATTGCAAACAAATCGTTATCAAAGGCAATTAAACTGTGCATTAACGTGCGACAAATGGTAAATATGTCGGCTGTCTGTTTTAAATGGCAGCTGTATAATTGACATCGCGTGGTCGGTGATCACAGAACAGGATGTGCTTAACATTTACGTGAATGTATGATTCTTTACGTATTCAGTATTTATGATTTACTTTGTATATACTGTATTTCTCGTAAGAATTACAAGGCAACGAGACCTTCGAATAACTTAAACTTAACAAAAGCGAAACGAGTTAGCAGACCGTAAAAAAGAAATACGCAATGTACAATTGTGAGGGTCAGTTTGATACGTAAACACGAAGGACTCAGGTCTGACTCGGATTTAAAATTAGTTTGAAGTCAACTTCAGTTGAAATATCACAGAATACAGTTTTTTTGCGTGAATTATTAAATCGCTTATCTATAATTACATAACGTTCTATATAACTATTGACACGTATTCGGTGACGTAGCTTATCTTATAATTTGTTATGAAATTTTTTTCTTTACGATTGAATTTTACAGATCGATGATTATATGTAGATTAATAATTGTAATGTATACATATACATTCCTATAATACTGCTGTAGTATTTTAAAATTCAAATAATAATGATACAACGTTTCCTGATAGATAATAACCGTTTTTTTATCATCATTATAAACGTATAACATTATACTTCTATCTTTTGAGCATGAATTAGATTTCTTTATATAATAATAGATTTCTTTATATAATCGCGTATAAGAGAGAGAAATGTTATTATTGTATTAAAAAATTTATTTTCCTACTGAAAAAAATCAGAAAATTCTGATTATATCAATAAAAATCAAATTCCGTTATCTCGACTAAAATTTTAGATTTAATCAAAAAATTTTAATCGAGATAACTGAAATTCTGATTGATATAATCAGAATTTTCTGGTTTGTCCATTTTCAACCAAACATTTTTTTCAGTGCATAATAAATCTTACAATAGATTTGTATTAATTTCAAAATTGCAATTCATGGCTTCATTCATTTTATCGTTCGTTACTCTTTGCAGCCTGTCCCAAGTAGTCAAGATAGCTATTTCCTTGTCAGTCCTGTTTACTTTCGGTTTGACATACTACGTGCCAATCAATGTGCTATGGCCTATGATCTACTCGAGAATCGCTACTAAGAGTTCACTGCAACATCGATTTTATGAAAGCTTGCTTCGATTAGGCGGTGTAATCCTCACCAGTAAGCGTACCACGATTATAAGCATTTAATGTTACGAATGTCGATTGTAATTAGTAGGAATAACTCGTCCTTGTCCTTCTTTCTCCCGTAGCGCTGGTGGCCATCGCCGTGCCCCAAATGGTACCTTTGTTGGGCCTGTTCTCCGCCTTGGGCATGTCAACGATCATGCTGCTGATACCCATACTAATCGAGACATCGACTAAGTGGGCGGAAGCCACGAGGACGATGTTCGCAAAGAACATTGCTATTTTCATCGTGTGGCTAATGATCTTGGTGCGACTTTTCTCAGAAATGCGCAAAAAAAAAACAATTTTGCAGAAGTATCTAAAAATCTAACCAGATACGAATCTAAAAATAATTTTGTTCGACTTATTAAAATAATTATTCACAGTATAAGACTATCAACATGATGAATAATGCTGAAAAAATTCAATATTTTAACAACCATATTACATAATTATTTTAATGATAATAAAAACAAAATCATTAGATTTATATCTAGCTAAATCTTTAGATACCTTATCACAATCATCGTTTCCGTATAGATATATGAAAATTTATTGCAAGTTTGGATTTTGTAAAAAAAATTAGTCTTGCTTCGAATTTTTTCTAGTTGAAAATTAATTTTTACAAGTTTTAAACTTAAAAAATTTATTTAAATACTTACATAATTTTTTTTATTTTTCCGAATCAAATACTAATTTTAGTTTTAAGATTTAATCAGTCTTTAAGATAGTTAATTAATGTAGATTATCGACTAATAAGGGTATAAGTACATAAACATTATTATTGTTCATCTGAGATAGCAACTTAATTTTAATACGCCGTAATCTTTAAATAAAACAATGCGCGTTTGTATTATTTTACAGATTTTTGGAGCAATAGAGAGCACCTGGTCAATTGTTAGAGAATATAGCGGAAACCAGGAAGAATGTTGATTAATAGTCTGTCAAACTGCTTGAGAGACTCTTAGCGCAAAATTATGTTTCCTAACATAAAACGTAAAGCAGTGATGTCACTTGAGGATGTAGATAATCAGTAAGCAACGAAGGACAGATTCTCTAGAGCAACGAAGCGAAAGAGGATGAGAACGAATAGAATACACGGGAAATCTTTATAACAATATATGTTCTTCGACTGTATTTATTTTCCCGCATTGTGATTTTATGCACAAAGAAATATCTCATGTTTCGCTCATTATGAGATCATTTCAGTTACCGGCATAGCATCGTAAGAATGACGTATCTCGATCAATCTCGTCTTGTGATTTTTATCTAATGTCTGATCAACGTGATTGATATCTGACTGGTATCAAGGACCCTTCATTTCCGTAAAGAGTGGAATGTGGCACTTGCGACATTTCGAGGGGGCACCTTCAATTTCCCTTGGCCGGCGTTTACGTAACGCGCGGCACTGCAGAGTTGCGCCGTTCGCGATGTGGAACAAGAGCGACAACCTACAATGAGAAACTACACCGGCGGCGCAGAAGCGGTCCAGAGAAGGGAGACCTGCCGGGGATCTTTTTGCAAGACAACGGAGAGAGACGGTGAGTGCGCGCGACCTGCGAACGAAGAGAGACGAGGATAAGGTGAAAGGGAACGCGCGTGATGTGGAGGCGCGAATCGAGCTGATCGCACAGCCGAATAACGTCCCTATGGGTACAAAACACAGGCAACGGTTACATGATGTAGTATTCTTCAGAAATCGGAGGTGTCGACGATATCTGATTCGAGCGGCTCGTCGCGTCTTCGACTTTATATCCGTGCCATTGATCAATTAATTACGCAGTCATCAGCACTTGAACGAGAATAAACGCGCAATGGGATAGAGAAGCGGAAGCGATATCGCAAGGATTAGGTAGAGGGAAAGACGTGAAAGCGGAAAGCAATTCGATGTTTATACGCTCGATAAATAGCGCTTCGATCAATAATTTTGGATGTCATTATCAATTCTGATTTTCTTATTTATTCAAAAAAATCGCAAACATTGAGGTATCTCAGAAAGAATTTAAATGATTAATCAGAAAGAATTATTTTGTAAATCATATAAATATATATTTTCAAATTATTATAATTATACATTTTATAATTATACATTTTGTACGTGTCAAATTCTATATGTTCGATTTTATCTTCAACTTCACAATATAAATTCAAATATTTTCAACTTTGTAACTCCTAATCAGGTGATTTTTTTTTATTGCCATCGGGATTCATACTTGATAAATGATTCCATTAATAAAAAAAATAAAGAAGTTAAACTGTTATTCGCCCTCTCTTCTTTGTACTATGATTGTACATGATTTTGCTGATATATATAATAAAATTTAATTACATACAGATCTGCAAATATTTTTGTTAAATTATCCAAATAATTAAGTACGATAGATAAGTAAGCTTAGATTCATTGTTAGAATGTCAAAAGTTTTTACTGCATTGTTCATCATGCTTGAGTTTTCAATATAATTATTTTGATAGTCTAGCCAAATTATCTTCAAACATATATCTATACCTAAATTTTTAATTATTTCAGCATTGTAATAATTAATTATAGATATCTACATGTGGAAAAATATTGTATATTTTCCTCACAATTAGCTCTTCACAAGCGTTGTCAAACCCCCACCATTCGGTATATGGAGCAATTTTTTTGCCTATAATATTGGCAAGCAAACGTTGACTTTAATTCCCGCCACACACACTCTCGTGTACACTTCAAAGTAATGTCGAATCGAGTACATTACCTGCTGTCACTATCTACTCCCTCCCTTTCTGATGTACTCGCATGAGCGATGAAGCTCGTGTTCGCGGTAGTCACTCATGTATTGACTGTCTGTACACATATATATACCTGGCTAACGCTAAGAAACTTGCCCAGTCGTGTGCGGTCTGTCACCATTTCACGTTAATTTCGGTTCGTTATTCTTATTACTCTGCCACTTCTCAGAAAAAGCTCAGCATCTTGCAAAATCGACGAGGGTTACTTATTCATTGTTTTATGTTCATCGACCACTCAACGATCTCAGACGGAAAAAAAGTTGTCAATCTCTCGGATGATTACCTTAATAAATCTGTTAATCTGTGAGACTAAACCCTGATTACACGATTGCGGAAATGCCGGCAATAATTTCCAGTGGAATTCAAGGACAACACAGATGAGTTATTAAAAATAATTTATTCTCGAAACTGCGAAATTTTTCATGGTGGAGCTACGCACGAATTCCCATCGACATCAATTAGTGAAATCTATTTATCATCAACTTGCAGTGCAAGCGTGCGATTTCCGAATTATTTTCACATTTCCAAGATTGGCGAGAAATCCATAAAGCATAAGATATAGATAACGCACAGTGCAGGTCACTGTTTAATCGTCGTCATTATCTCTTTGTATATTTGCAGACGGGAGAATTTATTTGATTTGTTGACTACAGGATTGCGCGATTCATTTGGATTTTTCTGATAATCTTGTAAACCTGAACAACTTTAATAATCCGCTGATAAGTCATTATCGCATTATATTATAAATGTAATCTTTAAGAAAGAAAAAAACAATACGAATCCTTCTGTAGTATATCGAGTTCCCGCTCGATCGGAACTCACGTGAGTGCTTCGTGCTCCATGAAAAGGAGGAAAACAGAAAGAGACGGAGAGAAAATAAAGATCTTTAGATAGACGAGAATTGAAACCAAAATACTAAAGTAAAACATTGAGTTAAACAAGAGGATTGATATTTCATCTGAGCGAGTGATAATGTGAATCTGGTATACTTCAACGTTGTCAGAGAAAGAAATAAACGTTCTTCATAAATCAAGCAATAAATTTTCATTCGTCCACGTCTCAATACGCAAGAGTAAGTATGATTTTAACAGCACAAATTACGTACACCGTAAGTACGAGAAAGTACGAGAATTTATAAAAATATAAAACTTTGTTATTTAAATTGTCACCCGAAGATTGTTGACGAAAGTATTAACTTACAAATGACTCATTTACGCAAGGAGTGTGTATCTACAAACAGAGAAACCAAAATACTTCTGCATTCTATAATATGATAACTCTGACATTGAAATATCCGCAACTGATTTTATAAAGTCATGAAACGAAAGTAATTTTTTGAAAACTATCAAAAATATAGTCACAACCATTCTTCCATCGTGGTTACGAAACAAATGTGACGTAGAATATTAACATTATTTGATTATAGTTATGAGTATATTATTAAATAATAGTAAATTAAATATAATAATACATTAAGTAATAATGCATTTTATGTGCTGTCAAATAATATAAAAAGTAGTAGTAAAATAATTGTGCGATATTTAGATGAGTCAATGAGTAACCTAAATTTTGCCTTTAAAAATTAAAGTGATGTAAATTAACGTTATTTATACATTGACTCATGTGTGCTGAAACAAATTGCTGTTTTAAAAAATATTAGTTGATTCATCTAAATGCATTCATGAGCTGTTAAGCAAATATTTGTCAAACAAAAAGTTACAAAATTTTGTTGGCATGGCTCACGTACATCTTTTAACTTTTCTCGATGTAATACATAATTACATAAATTACTTTAAAAACCTTGACTTATTTTTAAATAGCTTTAAATGCTTTTAAATGATTATCCATATCTTGTGCCTATTATTTCACAAGTTTTACAGAAAATAAGAAAAAGGCAAATAATATTATTTTATACTATACATACAAAGTTTATAACAATGTTATTATAATAAATTTAATAAATTAACATATTTTTTAATATAACAATTGCAATATATAATAATATAATACAACATTTTTATAATATAACACAATTTAAATTTAATAGAGATACATCTGGAAATATATTAAATTATAT
This sequence comes from Atta colombica, assembly GCF_001594045.1. Classification (NCBI taxonomy): domain Eukaryota; kingdom Metazoa; phylum Arthropoda; class Insecta; order Hymenoptera; family Formicidae; genus Atta; species Atta colombica. The sequence goes on from NW_017259490.1 coordinate 1,520,504, forward strand.
TATAATTGGAATTGTATATGTGTGAAATAAAGTATTGCTCCGCATGAAAGCGGTTAACTTTTATATTTGACGATTCAAGTAGCATAGTAGCGCTTACAAAGCGTTAAAGAAGTGATTATATGCGCTTTTTTAGCGCTTTGTTAACGCTTTATAAGTGCTGTGTGTTACTTGGAAAGATCTCAGAGAGAGAGAGATTCGACCCTGAGATTTATTGCATATATTTTCTCATGAATTGACTTTTTTAAACCATTCGTAATCTATATAAAGCGTAAATATTTTTAAAATTAATTATGTATAAAATTCATAAAAGAGAGTTCTATTTAAGGATATTTAAAAAAGTATGTCAAATGATCGAGCTATCCAACAGCAAGTTTTGCTCGACATTTGCTGCTAATTTGGCATTATATTGTTCTGTGCATATTCTACTCTCGGGTTTTGCCATTTATTTGTTGTTTACTTTTCACTTTATGAGCAGCAAAGTTTTGTTACACTTTTACTGGAATTTTGTGACATTGATTTAATTAATAAATTTTGCATTATATTTGTCATTTCATTTCATTCATCATTTTTTCTGTAAAGGAAAATTGTTACAAACGTAATGTATATCTATTTTATAAATGCATTTGTAAAATTTATAAAAAAATTTTATTAAAATTGGTTTTATAATTTTACAATAAGAATCTTATGTGAATATATAATTTATAATTTTATAATCGATTTTATAATTTATTGTATATTTATATATTTTTACAATACGTAAAACACATTAAATTTTTCCAATTGTTAAATATTTCCAACGTACAATTTAATAATTTTTCTGAAATAATTAAATATTTCTAATTATAGAGTTCTGTTAAAAATCGACTTTAAATTTATTAGAGTCTCTTACTAAAATTCGACATTACAGTAATGTGACACACATAAATCTATTACATATACACATCATGATAAGCTTTTATGAATACTGCTAACATTTACTAAGAAACAGAATAGTTATGTGCAATTAACTTTTTATAAATATTTAAGTAAATGCACATGCGTTTATATTACAATAAGGATAAAGAAGAATGAATTTAATTTTAAACTGAAAGATTTGAGTGATAATAATTTAAGTTGTGTGATTAAAACATTGATTTAAAGTTCGACATGCACTTCTCTATGAAATTTTTTGAAACAAATTGTTCTTTTTTATTAGAATTAAATAGTTTATATAGTTTTGAAACGCAAATCTTTAAAAGAAATATTTTTATGTAACAAAAAATTTTCTTACATAAAAAAATTTTTTATTCGAGTCATTATCAGCGTTATTACTTTTTATTATAAACATTCATGCCTCTGCTGACAACTCAATATTATTTGTATTTGAGAAGATTAGATGGATTCAAAATTATACATTAATATTTATTAATCAGCTAGGAAATGAAAATACAAAGCAATTTCCTCGGTAGCGCCATGATTCTGTTAGTCAAATAGAAATATAAGGTATTCCATTCACAATCGTCTTGAATATGGCGGCTGTTCTTTGATCAAAACGTTGTCCGAAATTGTAAAAAGGAACCTGATTGTTACCAAGTGCATTAACTTTTGGAGCAAGTATTTGATTTGGTTATGCTGATTTAGTCTATCGCCATTATGTGCAACGGAATAGATATTTTATACTCTTATATCATGATCAGCACTATGATGTAAGAATACAAGTTGTAGCATTGCGCATAATTGCGATAGCAGTATTGGAAACAACCCATCAAATTTTGTCCAAAATTCATTCTCCTACTGCATATCCACGAGAATGTTTCATCTTGTATTCTTATATCATGACTTGAGTTCTTCGTGAGCCATATCAGATTTTTTCAAGTGATTATGATGTAACAAAGTATCGTGACAAAATTGCTGTAAAAAATAACTTTTAAACTTTTCAATTTTTTGCTATAAAAAATAAAAATAGTATGTTTTATAATAATAAAATGACTTGCATTACGATTGCCTATTATAAGCGAGTATTTAAAATGATAATTATATTCTTTAAATATTCAATTCTTGAACATAGAATACAATTTTACAATAAATACTTATAGTTCGCAGTAAATTATATAAAAGTTATAACGATTAAAGATGACAAATTGCGGATACCTCTAATAAAATTTTTTCAAAATCGCCAAGAATAATGATAAGAACTGTATCCACTTGAATTAGTCCTTATTAAAGCTTATCTATTAGATTATTATCTATAAGATTATTCTGAGTAGCGATCTGTTTCGCTAAAATTAATTTACTTATTAAAATTGATTAACTTATAAAAAATTATTACTGGCAAATATTTCAACAATAAATTCCTATATCATGTTTCATATGGTGTAGAAATAAATATACTTCTTTGTAAAGAGAAATCTCTTCCATTTCTTTTGATATCGTTATTAATTAGTATTTTAAATATATTATAAAAACAACTAAAATTTTTTTATACGATTTAGTTTTTTTTAAATTGAATTTAATTATACTTTAGTAAATATATATATTATTCTATAGTTTTAAAATATTAATAAAAGTTTTTTAATAAATTTACAGACACAATTAATTATATCTACTTATATATGAATCTTATTTGTTGTAATTATAATATAATAATATTAAATGGTGAAGATTGAAGCTGTTTTAAAATAGTTAATTACGCATTTATATTATATATACGATACTAAAGATCCGATAAGAGTCGAAATATTTGTAGATTACATGTATTAAATTTTGATGAATTTTAATTGTTAATTATCATCCGATTTGCGACTCATAGCCTTGTATTAGCATTTTTTAATTATTTGAGTCTTGGTTTTTATATTATTATAATATTAAATCTTTTATTATAGCGTAATTAATATTTTTTTTCAAGGTTAATTTCCACCTTCGCAAATTGTAATCACAAATTGTCCTTGCGTATCCTCTTGACATTATTCTTTGCTCTTCGTGGAATATTTATGAGACGTTTCAATTGCGCGAGTCCTTCACGACTTTGAATCCCTCATGTATGCGTTGTATATATTCGCTTAAACAATCAAGAATCTTCCGAGGATCTATAGTTATACATTCAGATCCGTTAGTTACTGCTGAATGAGATCATTTTAAGATAGAATCATATAATGCTTGATTTCTTGAATAATAGCGTACAGTCGTAACTCAGAATACGTTCGTTCGCGTAATATAGAGTCATTTTCTTGTCGCTTAATTAAAATTGCGAAAGTAGATTAAGGGCCATCACACACAAAGTTATAAGCTGCATAATCATAATATAAGGCTCTTAGATCAGTGAGAATCTTATCAACATCTTTATGCTAAATGTTTATTGGATCAACGGCCTTATGCTATGTTTATGCAGCTTATGTAACTTTGTACATAATAGCCCTAAAAATATATCCACATAACTTGTATAGATACATAAAAAACGTATGCACAAAGAAAATTATCCAATCGCATTTCTTTTATAAAACGTAAAATATGATTGGATAATTTTCTTTATGTATAAGTTTATGCGTATGGCTATGCAAGTTTGTGTGGATTTACTCTAAGAATTGATCGCTATCGGCTGATTGCAATCTTGAATGCAAGGGGTCTCTTGCGCAACTCTCGAATTTTTACCTTCCATTAATTTCCTACGTGAATCTCGGGTTGTCCGTCGAGTCGTAATCCATGAAGAATTTTCATCATCGGTCGTTGAAACAACATGCTTGATTTTTATTGGCGAATAAAAGGAACTTTTAACTTCGAAGGAAGTTTTAAAAAAATTGGTCAAGGTAAAGCATCGTACGATGTCCATTTGTCAGATGTGTATATACATATTATGCATATTAAAGAATGCATTCTTTCTTTTTTACGTAATTGCAAATCACTTTTTTTTCTGCAACTGATCACTTTTGTCGATAAATCTCTTTTTACCACTACGTTTTTTTATATCCAAATTTCTTTCGTCAATCTCAACTCTCTTTTATTATATGTAATATGTCGATAAATTAAAATATCTCGATAAATTTAAATAATAAATATTATAAAATTGATTATCGACAATAATTGAGCCTTGAACTAAATGTCGCGATTTATCAAAACTTTGAACTAACTTTTCACAGATTTTTATTATTGCCTTATCAAATTTTTGCATATGATTAAAGAGAATTGATATTCGATCTTTTTATTGATTTCTTACTTATTTAGTTATTTTAATTTTAAGTGGCAAATTAAAAATTATATGATATATATATCCGAAATTTCAATTTTTTGTGGCGCGTCAATCTCTTATCAAAAAATAATTTAGAGAAATACGCAAATTTTTGTAATTCAAGTATTTGTTAGTACTAATTCATACAACTATTAGGAGCAAAAAAAAGTAATTAATTTTCACAGTCGATGTTAATCCGAAACGTGACTTGGCTTTTAATTTTCTTTTATCAAAGAATATTAATAATACAGATTACAGCTTTATCTAAACTTTTTTCTGGTACGTTGCGCGGACAAATCGAGTGCAAGGAACTTGGCCGATATAATGTCATTGCGATAATATCATTAATTAAATATATAAAAGAAATTGCTATTACAGCCTGTTTTCCTTTTCAAAGCTACATGGATTATTATTTATTATAAAAAATCGCGATCAATCAATGTTTGTTTAGCAGTTTAGCTGATCATTTCATATTTACAATATGATACGGAGGAAGCCTTCCGTTTTCAAACGGCATACGATAACGCTTATCTCACTCTATGCGTCGGAAAACTTTTTTTATTGTTAATTAGAAATATATTGATTTTTCAACGTATCATTAACGTATTATTAATGAAAATTAAAAGAAAGAAAAGAAAATTAAAAGCAGCTGATAGAAATGAAATTTGAACTTAATAAATTAATTTATTTAATTAACAAATTAATATATAATGTAATCATTTATTTTTGGATTATGTTATAATTTAATTATTATTGACAAAATATTTATAAAAGTGAATTGTAGTATATATTTAAGAATATTTTCTGTATCTTTCTCTCTCTCCTGTGTACCTTCTTTTTTCTCTCTAAATCTCATATGATATATTATTATTTTCATAGGATCGCCATGGGTCGAGCGGAGAAAGAATTGTCGGACAATCCCATGACAGAATTCAGTAGCAGGTATTTCCACCATTATTAATACTCGATGCTATATTGTTTGCATAAACCAAATGATAAAATATAAAAATATTGATTAAAATGTAATTCACTAATCGATGAATTACAAAAGATCTTACTGATATTTATATTATCAAATTCTATAGAATACAAATAATGCTGTTTGATAAAAAATGACTTTTTTCGAACATCAGAACAATTATTTGTTAAATGTTGAATATAAATATACATTTTCTAAATTACTCCGTCACAATTTTGAGAAATTTGCAATTCAATTTGCAAAAAATGCTATTTTTACATATTTTGTAAATCATCAATAATTAATTTATTTTTTCGCAATAGATCCCACATTTAACCATGAATATCTCATTATATGTAGTCGACATAAAAAGAACTGTCTTGAAGGCTAAGAGACCTAACAATATGTTTAATTTTGATTAATCCCACATTTAACTATGAATATCTTATTATATGTAATCGACACTAAAAACCTGTCTTGAGGGCTAAGAGACCTAACAATATCTTTAATTTTGATTGCAATAAAACTTCTGTAGCATGTCACATATTATAGTTATAATATGACAAAATGTAAATAATACTTTTTGCAACTTTAAGTTGCAAAAAATAAATTTCTCAAAATGGTAACATGATGGAACATTTTGGAAGTCAGATTCGTATTCATCAACCAAAAATCTATGGAAATAATTGATTTTGTTTTGGTATTTCTTTTTTTATTGAACAATATAATTAAAGACGTGCATGATCGACAAAAGCTTTCTTAATGATCAGAGTCATTCAACGATAAACGTCAATCGCATATAGATAACGCGGCTTCTGTATATGCAGTGTCTGCAAAACTAATCATTGGATCAAGATTAATCATCATGGAATGTGATTGTATCGTGTTTCATACAGAGATAGGAAGTGCATTGCATAAACTTGATGTTTTTCCTTATAACTTTTAATCGAAATTGATTTAGTTCTTGTTAACGTTATTATCACTTGATAGATCAACGTTATTATCACATGACAAACGGTACTACAAAAATTTTTGCTTAAGAATCTTATAATTCTAAAAGTGTTCTGTCCAAAATTATGTACATACAAATATAATACAATATCTAGAGTGCATTTCAGTTAAGATTTATATATATATATTGTGATATATTGTGATATATACAGAATTTACAGTAAACAACATGACTTACTTTTCAATGAAACAAGAATTATTTTTATATCGTAAATTTTCAATATCATTGTATAAATAATACATATATTTTATCAGACTTTATTTACATTTTAATTTTCTCTCTATGTGCAAACTCTCTACAGAAGTGCTAACACTCCAGACTTAATTTAATTAAATTTTGTAACCTGTACAAATAATGTATCCACTGATGATGCCCAAACGTTTGTTATTTATCGATTAATAAATCACTGATAATTTTGTTGCGCTCCAATTACTGCGCTTAATTCTCATTGCCAGCGTACATTTCCTTATTTATTGTTAATATTAGAATCTTATTTTGTCATTTCTTACGCTTAAATTTTGTAACTTTTTTTATCTTCTTAAAAATCAATATCAAATTTCACAAATATTTACACAGCTAAAGTTTTTTCTTTACATTTTGCATGAAAATGCATGGGGTGTAATATTAGATACATTCCTGTTACATCCATGATTAAACATTAAATCATTTGTACATAGAGAGAAATATAATGCAGTAGAAGTTATTGAAAACATTAATTCTTAATATATTAATGATTAATATTATTTAAAATAATATTAATCATTAAACAAAATATAAATATATAAAAAAATCAGGAAAAAAATAGCATCCCTTTCATTCATGAATATATTATTTTTAATGTCTCCTTAATTCCATGTGCATATGTTATTGCATTCTTTTGTTATCTCGTTGTAATAAAATTTAATGCTTTGTATGTATAATAGTTTATTTTTTTCATTTTAGCACGAAAATAGCTCCGAATATCGGCGAGTATAACGAAAAGGATGAACTATATGATCCATTCGAGCATCGTGATAAACAACATGCAACCTCGTAAGTTTCGTTAAAATTCTAGAATTTTTGTCGGCCCTTAAGTTGACATGTATTTTTCACATTCTGTCAAAAAAATATTGGGTATTGCAGCATCCTGTCTTTAATAACGTATCGCCGCGTGATAGTAAAGTGACACATTTCATAATTAGAAATTTTTTAGCATTTTGTAAATTCTGAATTGGAATAATGTTTTAATTAAGATAGTGCGTAACTTCATTTTCTTTCCTATAGCTTCAATTTAAAAGAAACTGTGGGAGTTTTCAAAATTTGAATACTCTGGATTTCTAATGCTAATTTTTTACTTCTATTAACTTTTTTTATCAACGCAACGATACGCATAAACATAATGTATGTATAACTAATAATAGGTACATACATTTTCTAGCAAAGAAACAAAGTATCGATATCATAACTTGTTTTGCCGTGCGTTTCAGAGATTTGGGCTCCTTGGCACATCTCTTGAAATCTTCTCTAGGGACGGGAATCCTGGCCATGCCACACGCGATAAAAAACGGCGGGCTAGTATTTGGTGGCATCGGTACAATTATAATCGGTTTTATTTGCGCCCATTGCGTGCATATACTGGTGCGTACGTCTCATATACTCTGCCGACGTACTAAGACGCCGCAAATGACGTACGCCGAAACGGCATACGCGGCCTTTCTTTGTGGACCGAAACCGCTCAGGCGTTGGGCCAACATCAGCAAGATATTCGTGAATACGGCGCTGTGCGCGACATATGTGGGCGGCTCGTGTGTTTATGTCGTGTTTGTTTCTAGATCTCTTCAGCAGGTATGCATCTTACATAATTCATGACAGTAAGATCGTTTATGTATGTTAAGGAATACTTGGCACGACTAGCGGAACTCATTAATACATTTTTGCCTCATTCTGTTACAACTAGTTCCGAAGTTTAGCACATTTATAATTTTAAATAACTTAATGTGAGTCTAATGAGTACAATATTGTTTTACATAATGATTATATCACTTATTTATCATGTTGATCCTTTTTTATCATCTGCCATAAATATTAGCCATACGTTAGCGAAATTGTTTACAAGTTATGTTAACGAGTTAATTAGATCGTCGTTTTATAAGGGAGAGAACTGACATTCAAACTAAAGCTCAAAGAAACTTTATAAGTACATCCCTTATAGAAATCTAATTAATTATTTATTTATTTCAAGTAAATAGTATTAAAAGCACTGTTTAGTATTTTTAATACTTTAAAAAATAAATAATTATTTATTTGTTCTTTTTCAGTAATAAATTGGTTAGTATTTCTGTAAGTGATATAAATACAAAGTACACAAAGATTTGATAAACTGACTGATGCTTCGCAATTTTTGTGATTTCACGATATCGAATAAATATTTGTTCATACATGATGATTATTGCATTCTTTAATCAGCAGATAACTTAATTCAATTAGTGAATAACAAAAAATTATATTGATAATGTAATAATAATAATTGATAATTATTGTAGCTTGTTAGATATCTTAAATTACAGTTTCTGTTCTTATCATATATAATAATTCTTATCATTTATAATACTATGAAGTTTTTTGTTATTTGTACATAATTATTGATCGCATATACATTTAAAAATTATTATCTATTTTATATGTACATTAATTGATTGACACACTCTGTGATTTATATGATTGTTATTCTTTAAATGACTTAAATTATAAATTATAAATTATAAATTACTTAAATTATAACTCAAGTTATATATATTAAAATATAATCGAATTTAATTGGAATCTAAATAATAGAAATAGAGATATGATTCTTACACAAATTTGGATATGGAATTTCAAAAAATAAAAAGTATTAAATGTTTAATTATTTAAACAATACGATATAGAAAAGCGTCAAATTTTGTCAAGGCAATGCATTTTGAAGGAATGATTCTACTTGTTCTCTTCTTGCATGTGACCGAGTGCTTTCTTGTGCGTTCTCCTTACATACATCGCCGTCTCTAAAAGATTTTTTAAAGCTCTTAAAGATTTAAATGAAAATCTAGGTATAACTGTATATTACCTATATAATTTTAACAAATTGAAGACTTCACTTGCGCGAGAAAATATAAATATAAAAAGACATCGCCCTTCCAAAAGTTACGAAGACCAAACCTATCTTCCATGTCACAACTGTGCGTCTCGTTTTCTTTTCAGATCGTGAATTATAATACCGACAAGAACTTAGATATTGAATTATTCATTTACTCATTGATTCCGGCATTGGTGCTGCTCGGTCAGGTACGCGATTTAAAATATATGGTGCCATTCTCAGCACTGGCGAACATCTTCATGATAACCGGCTTTTCGATCACGCTCTACTACATCTTCAGCAACAGTAACCTGCATTCGTTCAGCAACAACAAGCTGTTCGCCTCGGTGGAGCAGCTACCCCGTTTCTTCGCGACTGTGATATTCGCCATCGAAGGTATCGGCGTTGTAAGTTCCCATTATCAATTACCATAGTGTTATTAAGCGCGAATTAAATCGTGGTACCTTGGCCTTTCTTTATAAGGTCGGAAATCCAGAAGGGGACATTAAACGCGAGTAACTGGTCGTCGCAGGAGTAGGTGGTTTTTTATTTGATCGAAAAGATAACAGCTGAGAATAGAACTAATTCGATGCAGGAAGGCAACTGTTACTTTTGTAAGCGAATGATTTAAAAAATAATCGCACGGTCTCTCTTGCGTCTTTCGCATTCTCGAGCGCTTCCAGGTACCATTGTAATCGCAGGTGATGCCCGTGGCGAACAACATGAAATATCCACATCATTTCCTCGGATGTCCTAGTGTACTTAACATCACGATGACGATAGTCGTGAGTCTATATGCTATGATGGGAGTGTTCGGTTTCCTCGCCTTCGGCGAAGATGTACAACCCAGCATCACGTTGAGTCTGCCAACGAATGAAATGTGAGTAGATATCTCTTTTTGTTAAATATTTAATGTCATTTTGATACATGCGTTTTAAACTGATGAGTGGTAATGTTTTAGTCCAGCCCAAGTGGTAAAGGGCCTCATTGCTTTAGCTGTTCTCTTTACTTACGGTCTGCAGCTCTTCGTGCCCCTCGAGATCATGTGGAATTCCATAAAGCACTTGTTTAACCATAAGTTCCTGGCCTTGGGCGAAACGGTGATGAGAATATGCATTGTTATGCTATCAGGTAAAATGTTAAATTATTCGTACAAGAAGCTGCTGCTGTAGTTAAATCTGAACAGCTTAATTATAAATAAAAACAAATTCAATCTAGGTTATAAACAAATGATTAAAATGTAAATCAAATGAAAAAATGCGATACATACAATTTTAATATAATTTTAAGAATATGGATTTAAAATATTTCGGTTATACGAAGCGAGTGTTGTTAAACGCGAAAAACCGGTCGTCGCAGACGTAATAATTTTTTACCTGATTGGAAACAGAGAATAGAAATAGTTTCGACACAGGAAAGCAACTGTTAAGCAACTTGTATAAGCAGATGATTCACAAATTTACAAATCGTCACTCGTGTCTTTTTTTGTATCCATAAATGGATCTCTAAAGAAAGGACATATGATTTTTGAAAAGACTTAGAAGTAATTATATATTTTTCCAGATTATATATTATTCATTTGATAGAATTTCCTTTCTTATGCCATAAATTTTCCCTCTCTTTTCTTTTCTTTTTTATTAGAATCTTAACTCTTTGAGAGACGTAAATTATAGCACATTTCAAACTGAAATGTGATATAACTAATATCGTGGACAAATATTTTTCACATGTTGAGTGGTTTTATTTATAATCTGTCCTTATTTTAAGACTGCCTTAGTAATATCTTAAGCTTATTCTCTGCTTATATCTCTGACTGGTTCATGATATCTTAAGATTGTACTTAAGATGGTCCTAAATATAAGCTCCAAGTATGAATACCACTCTTTATGTACCGAGAGATTTATATTACGTGAGATCAGAGAGACTAATCTATCAGGATTGCAAGTCTAGCAAAATGGTTAGATAGTTATCAGATATACTTAAAGAGACGGCGTGTTTTTCAATAGGCTAAAAGTTAACATCGCTTTCCCGTAACCTTTTCCTGTTGCGTTTTTGCCGCGACATTCTATGATTGCGAGATGGAGAAACTGTGATGAATCACACATTCTCGACAGAGAGGAGGTCGAGTCGCAGACTCAATCGGTAGGCCGATTGAATGATCGGTGTCACCCACTTACTCCCCGTGCGTATACGCGTGACGTGCCTTTTTATTACCAAGTGTACCGAGAAAGAAGGGAATCGTCTGCTTTATTCGGCTCGGATCAGTTCTTTCGTTCGGTGCAATAGATTTGGCCCACTTTAGGCCGTGTGTACGTCAATTTCTCATTGTTACGATAGATTTTTTCGCTTATACAAGTTTCCCTCTAAATACTAACTAAACTTTCTAAACAGTATGTAATAGTACAGCAATATTATAATTTGTCGTTCAACAATAAATGTAATGTGATATACGTATTATATATATATATATATATATATA
>NW_017259490.1:1532344-1546133 GCF_001594045.1 Atta colombica
TATATACATATATATACGTGTTATACATAACAATTACATTATACATAACAGTTACATTGTTTAGTAGGAAATTATAACATCGATGTAATGTTACTTTATGTTCAACGAATTCCGATGCGTCGAATAATTGTAAGCACGCATAAATACAGTGTTACGAATATCTAAGTACCGTAAAAATTGTGTTACTCGTTTGCAACTTATATGTTTCTTTTTATTTATTCGATATTTATGTAAAATATAATCAGAATATTATTAACATGCGATTAATAACATATTTTTTTTTATAATTGTGGCTATGTTCCAAAATTCATTGCTAGTACTGAAAATCTATAGTGTACGTGATGTAAACTATATAGATTTTCTTACGTTTATTATAAATGTAAACTTTAATTCAATTCGGAAAACGGATGATTAATATGTTTAATATGTTTATGATACATTATGATTTTTTTACAGTGGTTTTCGCGCTGCTGGTGCCTGATTTGGATCCGTTCATTTCTCTAGTCGGTGCAATATTCTTTTCTATCCTCGGCATCAGTATCCCAGCTACCGTCGAAACGATTTCATGCTGGGAAAGCCATTTGGGTACTTTCAATTGGCGGTTATGGAAAAACTCTGTGCTAATTATATTCTCGTTATTAGCGTTAATATTTGGTTCATGGATCTCAGTGCAAGATATAATCAACCTTCGAAGCAAATAAATTTTAGTATTTTATTTAACGTTTTATTTTAATTTCATATACAATTGGAACTCCAGTGTCGACAAGAAACGCAACGAGGTTTTTAATGAAACAACTTTAGCACGATATGTACTTTGTATATTCTCGTTATTTGCGTTTGTATTTGACTCATGGATCTCAATATTATATAGATATAATGAAGTATTATATAGTTAATAATATATTTTACTGAGTTTACTGTTTTATTTACGTCTCTTCTTAATTTCCTGCACTATGTATTGTCAGCTGTTTATATTAAAGATGAGATGAAAAGATGAATTGAATGTCCTAGAGAATGAAAAAAAATTTCACGACTGATAGGCTCTGTTTTAACAATTTTACAATTTCTATATATTATAAATATAATCATCACGAATTTATCATTCTCATTATTCATGTATCGTTTAATTTCAAGATCGTACTTCATTGATACTGATGGAGAAAGCAACACTTGCTAATATCCACAAGTCGACTTACTGATTGATATTTATGTTGCGGTATTCTTTTCTCATTAGCTTGTCATTTCGTGTATAATCAGATCTAAAACAGAGTTTATCGTCCGGATTCATTATAGGTATATTTTTAATTTCTGAGATACTCGATTATGCTATTATAATTAAATTCTAGATATATTAATCACAGTGCTTTTTTGACAAGCTTGTCAATAATGCATTATTGATAAGGAAATAATAATATCTAATTTGTTACAATTGATTTTGATGATTTTGATGATAATACCCTCAAATTTTTATGTAGAATTTATAATAATTTATAATAATCGTACAAATAATGAATACTTGACACTTCTTTATAACACTTCTTTATATATTATTCTTTATATATTATTTAATATCTTCCTTAAACTTAATTATTCCAATTTTTAATTATTATTTTAATAATGTATTATTATATAATTAGATATTATATTCTGTGGGCATAAAACACTGTTTACGATTCGAGCTTGATACTGCAAGATAGTAAAAAGAATTCTGTCATATGTCACGAATTCTGTCATATATCACGAATTCTGAGTTCATTTTCAAATACAATAAAAAGAATTCTTTTCAGAACTGTTCGGAAAAAGAATACTTTTTGTGTATCTGAAAATTAATTCTAAATTAATGACATAACAACTGTTCCGCCTGTTTTGATCTAATATTATATGGAGCATAATTTCCGCGGAAAAACAGAACGATATAGTGACAAATACATTTATTTTAAAAAATTACATTCACTTAATTCATTGCAATTTTTATTAATATGCTTATTTTTTTCAGCTTATATGCATTGAATACAAGCATTTTAATCAATAAATATGTTAAAAATTAATAATTTCTAATTGCCCGTTCCACTTTTCCGTTCAAATTGCGCTCCATATATTAGAAGTAATATAGAAGTAGGAGATTAAAACAGGTGGAACAGAATGTGCAAAAATGCGAAAATCTAATAAACTTTAGTTAATTTTGTCTTCCGCGTTTCCGCATTTCCGCGCTTCATGTAATGTACCCTTACAACGGAATTCGAAAATTTATTCGAATATCTCCGTATCTTTGTCCTTGTTGTTCACCTATGTTAAACAAGGATAGACGGGACACTCGGGTAACGTTTTCGAACGCAATTAGCGCTACCAACCTTGTAAATAAAAAAAATATTTTTGACACAGCTATCAGAATACAATCAGAAATTAAGCTCATTTGCAACGAGCAATGTTCATTGGGAACGAGTCACGTGAATTTCGATAAATGAGCTCAAAACTTAATTGATTGACAGATCTCCCTATTACTTTCAATTTACTGCATATCCGCCGGGTCATCCATCTAAAGGTACATTTTCACAAGCCACTCCAATCACAGTATAACCAGTAGGGACACTCCGTGTTGGCACCTTTGATCTCCGTGTTGCAGTCACGTGAGCATCCGCCATGTTAACATTTGAAAAATCCAGGATCGAAAGAGGATATAATACCCCATGCAACAGCCCATTGCTTTGCTCTAAAAAACATAATTAAGAACCGTGTAAACGTAGTCAATGTAAAAATATTATTTTTTTTCACAAAATTAAATTTGATTATGTTTAATTAAGTTAACCTAACATAAACTACTTACTTTTTGTAAATTATAAAAATTTACCATACGATATCTTTGGGATAACGAAAAAAAGTGCATTGTGAATTTTTATTATTATTACTACATTGTTTAATACTGCACGTAACATAACTTTTCTTTTTTTATCCATTTTTTAAAAATATTTACATGGCGCAGCTCTTAAATTGTCTTCTTTTGCCATAGATATCTGCTCACGCGGGAGTGCAATATAATATTATATATAATATTAGGTGTAGTAAAAAGAAATCCATTATTTTTGCATGAAATTGAAAAATAATGGAAAAATAATGGATTTCTTTTTACTACACCTAATATGTATGTTCTTGTCACCTTGCATTTTTCATTGGATCCGGCCCAAAAAAAGCTGCGCAGCCATACCTGCGCGAACACGCATTTTTTCTCTGAGTGCCTCTACTGATTATACTGTCCAACCGTCTTTTTCAGTGACAAAATAGATGACGTTGCTAAAATTAACGAATACCAAGCATCAATTTTGATCATGTGATCCTTTTGTCGCTAAAGCAATTGATTTAAGCTGCTCATGAAAAGTGACTAAAATTTTTACACTCCAGCTTGGAGAAAAAAAGAGAAAATATGAACCGTTTAAAAAGTTCAGTTAAAAACAACAGAC
Organism: Atta colombica; assembly: GCF_001594045.1. Taxonomy (NCBI): domain Eukaryota; kingdom Metazoa; phylum Arthropoda; class Insecta; order Hymenoptera; family Formicidae; genus Atta; species Atta colombica. The sequence goes on from NW_017259490.1 coordinate 1,535,800, forward strand.
CTAATAAGTAATTACGAATGGAGTATTAATTATTTATTATGCGTGAAACTGAAAGTTTGTTCGCGTCACATGCTCCAACATGCTCCTGCTATTTTTTATTCACTCTAATGACGCACTGGAGTGAGTAAGAGCTATGATAGGTACATATTGGAACATGTTGGAGCATAACGCGAACAAACTTTTGTCATATTAGTTGCACACTGAACTACATATACATTAGAATAGACATCTCCACTGTGAAGCATAGAAAATCGTAGCACACCAATTGATTAGCGCTATTTTAATTTGGTCAATACAAGAGCGAATCAGAAGCTTTCAGATGCTCATGCGCACTTATGTTTAGTATCTTTTACTGAGACGCACATGTCAGTAAGATCATCGTGTGTGGAGTTATATTTGAAAGATTACTTTAAAAGATTATAAAATCGACTGTAAAATTTACAATCAGCATGAAGTGCTGTGTGCCTGGATATAAACAGAGAAGTAAAAAGGGCATTTTCCTAGTCAGAAATGATAATGAAATCTACATCGAATCGATATCGATTATCATTTTTGACTGGGTTATTTCATTTCAGGAGAGAATTTTTATATTAAATGTATTAATTCCTGTACATGTGTTAACGATATAGGATATGAGAAATGTTATTAATGTTATTTGATTGTACTAATAAAATTGAAGTGACATTATTTTTGTTTACATTTATATTCATATAGATTTCCCATACATCGATAGTACATCGATCGATACATCATCGATCGTAGCGCGCGCGTGAACGCTTCTGATTCGCTCAAATATCGTCTTAACTAAAATGGCGGCTGATCAATTGTGGCCACGAATTTTGCTCGATGCCCATTCCAGTATATATAGTTCAGTGTAGTCGCAGAATTCTCTAAATGTTTTATCGACAATTGTTATAATAGCGATTAATTAGCGATAGCTAATGAGTGTCGCGTTTTCTTCCAGGATAGTCCTGCTATTGGCTATCGCTAGTTAACGATAAGGATAATCATAAAATGTTTAGAGAATCCCGTTACAGGGCTGCGTTCGGAAATATCATCCGAGCTCCCCTGCATATCATTTTATTCTTGTTGTTTAAACAAGGATAAATTAATATACGGATATCCGAGTGATATTTCCGAACGCAATCCAGGCGTTGAAACAAAATCCGCCTAAAAATGGCGGACTAAAGATCAAGCTGTGATTGGCTGCAGCAATTAAACATGCGCAAGAACACACCCTTGTCTACTTGCATCATGGATCTCCCCTAACAACACATAACATTGTGTCTACACTGCCTACAGTTACAGTAGCGACAAAAGGTACGTTCGGAGAGACGCTATTAGCGCTATTTATGTCATTCTATTTTTGTTTTACGTATAACAATCAACGAAGATAGAATGATAGAATAGCGCTAATAGCGTCTCTCCGAACTGCTCCGAACGCATCAAAAGTGAAGCAGAATTGACCACGTTCGACTTGATCGGTTTTCATAGCTTTTCCTGAAGATAATTTCTACGAAGCTCGTGCTTGCGGTAATTTGAATCCATACAGTCTCGCATCCTATTGCATCGTATTTTCGCGTCCATTGTTCTGATACGCGGCAAATTCGTGCGGCCAGCGCGGCATAACCTAATCTCTCGGTGATTGTCCGTTTGTGCGTGTATCGTGCGTGCGTGTCCCTCTTGCATTCCACATCGCGCGAGGCGACAATGGCAATGAACGAGGACCTCGGTTTCGCCGAACTTTGCCGGTTGTGCTCGCTCAAAAGCAATCATCAGCTGCAGATATTCGATAAGGAGAGCGAACAGCGGCAGTTGCTGTTTAAAATACGTTCCTGCGTGCCCATTGTGGTAAGTAAAAACGAGAATTTGCTCCGATCTAAGACCGCATTGTTGCCGGTCGTGTCGAGAGGAAGGCGGAGGGAGGGAGGGGGGGGAGGGAGGACTGCTCAAAATTTTCCATTCGACACGTGAGGTTCAGATGTATGTTTTAACTTTTATATTGAAATTTTTTAAAAATCGTTTGCACGTTTAAAAATATCCTGTCCACATGGAGGTGTCTCTGTAAAAAATAAAATTGCGAATTGAATTGTTTAAAAATTCGTATTTTGTTAAGAAATAAAAAAGATTTTGTACTAAGAATATTGATTAAAAAATGCGTCATTCGATATGCAATATATGCAAAGCTATCTGCATGGTATGATTTACTAATAGTTGTTCTCTAAGTTCTTCGGAGTAATTCTGAAGAGTGATAAAATTGAGCTAGTTGTGAAAAAGAGTGGCTCAATTTTCAATCTTTGATAGTGAGATTTCTCACTTGAGAGATTTGCTCTTAAAAATTTCAGAGAGAGTTGCTTTATCCAATCCAATCCAGTATTGAAATAATTGATGACTTTATCTTTTGTTAAAGATCATATAAAAAAATGTAGGTAATGATTTAAGTAGTAAACAGATTGACCAATCACAGTCATGAGTTGTTGTAAATATACTTCTTTCATTAAAAAATTCTTGACTATAAATAATCAATTTTCGATTTACTGCTTAATGTTCATTTTTATCAATAGATTAATTCTAATTTCTATTTAATTTTTATTTTTTATTTTTTTCTAGTTCCAAGAATTAGAAAAAGATAAAGGGTATATTAAACCAAAATTACATTATGTTGTGATAGAAATGAATACAGGTTTTTAGTTATTTTTTTTGTATTAGTTTTATATATTTTTCTATATGGACCTAGCTTAAGATAATCAATCTTACTTTGTTATGTTAAAAATAATTGATTAAATTATGATTAAATATATTGATTTTCTTGAGCATTACCTATTTTCTATTTTTTTTTGTCTCATTTATATCCTAATGTGAAAGTTGGAAAGAAAAACCATCAGCTCAAAGTGAAATGATTATTAAAAAATTATAAAATCAGATTTTGCCAGTTATAATTTTAATAAAACATAAGATTATTTTGTCACAGATAGGGAAAGAGGATGGACTGCCTAAAAATATCTGTCAGAGATGCATCTACAAGTTAGATATGTTCTACGAATTTCGTCTTAGCTGCATATCTACAGAGACAATATTAAAGAATTATGCAGAATCCTTGAAAAATATTGTTACGCTTAATAATCAGGTAAGTAAAATTTTTTCTATATATAATGATTATGTTAAATTACGTGAAACTTTTATAGTAAATATATTATTACAATGTCACAACTTGTAACAAGATTGTGTATTCTGATTTTGATTATTTAAATTTTGTGTTATGTATTTTTAATCTGTGCAATATTCAATAATGATGACATTTATAATATTGCAAGAAAGTGTCCATTATTGAATATACGGCTACAAACACAGCAAAAATAAAACAATTAGTAAAACGAAACCAATTGATTGGTTAATATTAAATTTTCGAAAAACAAGATATGTTATTCATTCAAAACTGCTTGCTAAACAAAACTAATTTTCTCAAATATCCACAAGTTGGAAATTGTTTTAATGCAAACTCGTATTCAAGTGTCACTTAAGGACTTTACACGATCAATAATACTGTCAGTATTAACAAAAACGGATAACATTACTAACTGTGTGCAATTAAATTGATGAATTGAAGTAGAATGATCTGAATTTTGATTCTCGAGCATCAGTATTGCTTTATTAAGATCCATGTCACAGTATGTTACAGTAGATAACGTACAATAGATAACGTAATTAAAAGTGAAATATATTATCAATAATACTGATCGTATAAAGTTATAAAAATACTAAAAATATTAATGCATTATTAATATTACTGATGCAATATTATTGATCAGTAAATCGGGAATATTTGATACATAGGGCATATTATATTTAAAATTACTGCAAAATAATAAACGATAATATTTCATAAAAAATATAGTATTCTGCAAAAATATTGCAGTTATGTTGCAATGAGTTTATTTCAGACGGAATAGTAGTTTTTCAGAGATAGAAAATATTTTCAGCTTTTAATAGCCAAAAGTGAAATAATAATATATTAAAGTAATATATTAAATGTTATATTTATCACTGTGTTCATTATATCATAATTCTAACTATTTCTTTAGAATTTTTACTTTACAAATAATAACTTACAGTTTTATTTATATATTTATATTTATTTATTTATGTCTTGAAATATTATATTTTTGCTTAAACAAGAATTAAAATATATTTTAGCAAGCCGGCATTATTACAGAATTTGTTACAGTTTCTGCTCCTCTGCCGTTATAAGTTAGGGCGAGTTTTTTAATTCATCGATTGATCTATCGCATTGTAAATTGCGCAAATGTAAATTTTGTTCTATAAAAACTGCATTTGCGCATAATGTGATTGATCAATCGTTGAATTAAAAAATTTGCCCATAATTTCGACATGACCTCAATGCAACAGCGGTAACTGATATTGTGATCTTATGTTATAAGATTTCATCTTATCGCGTTTCTTATTAAATATTTAAATAACATAATTACACATATCTATAGTAATTGCATATTATCTGAAAATTATTATTAATAAAGTAATCACACTATTAAATTATAAAAATAATTTTTGTATTATTTAAGCATGGCTATTAAAAAATTCTCTTTATATATTTCATTTATTATGGACAAAAAAATCATAAAAATTGTATCACTTATCTTCTATTATTGATTGCATAGAGTCTTCTTAAAACTTTTTATACAATGCCCCAATATTCTTTTCTTCTCTTTCCTTTTCCTTATAATGATCAATTGATTTCTACTATACATTTTAATATACATGAAAGAAAATTTTTTTTGGTATTTGTAATTATAATTTGTAATTACATATTACTACAATATAATTATGATCATTACTACTGCTATAATATTATAGGAATAATAACCATGTATATAGTTCTAGCAACAAATTACAATTATAATAATATGTAACATATTATAGTTAATAATATGTAACGTATTATACGTTACAAATACGAAATAATTTTCTCTCAGTAAACTAACTTTAATCTTGGTTTAATTTATTTTTCATTCCTTTCTAGGAATTAGAAAAAGACAAAGAGTAAGTTGAACCGAGATTGAAGATTAATCTGTATTGATTGAAACGAGCATTAGTAATTTAATGAACTTCAATATATTCTTTTGAAAAATGCTGCAACAAGTGATTGATTATGTGAAACTAAAATTAAGTCAACTTTTATCAATAACTGTTATCAATGAATACGAGGAGTATCGCTGCATATCTTTTTTCTTCTTCCGTACTTCTGGTCGGTCAGACAGGAGCATAGGTCCTGTCAGATGGTGGGTTGTGAAGAGGCGACGGGGAAAGAGGAAACGCGCGCAGGAGCATCGCTGATCGGTAGCTGCTCGGGTTTCCGTTGACCCCCCTTTCCGTGTCTGCTGCACCCGGCGGCGCGGCGCGGTGCGCGATCTCAATAATTCCACCCTCGCGTACGCAACCGAGACGCCGACGGAAAGTGAGGAGGGATAAATAGGAGGAGGAAAGGAGAAAGAGGCAAGAGAGAAAGAGAGAGGATGTATAGATGTGTGTGCGTGCGCGTGAGACGACCGACGTCGCGACGTCTATTGATCGGTGCGTTGCGACCGCGAGACGCGTCGTGCGCACAGAAAGCGAAAGTCGTAGTAGTATATTTATGATGACGTCTTTTATTATAAGGGACAGTTTCCTTTATTTAGGTAGCTATCCTTTAATTTTATCTTTTTCAAAATAATTTTCAATTTTGTCCTTTCTTTTATCATCATTATTATTTTAACGGGAAATTCTTGTGGAATCAATTGACAAAGTTAGTTTTATTTATAAGGATGATATTATATGCTACTCCAGTTATGTTCAACGTTGAATATGAATTTAAAAATTGATATTTTATCATTTGATTTTATTAGTATAATCTTTCCTTCGATTCGACAAATATGCTGAAATAATATTATGTACTTGTATTACTAAGTAATTATATTATTAAATATATTTTAATGCGAAACATTTATATATAAGTTTAATGGAATTAAAATTTTTATTTTAATCTTTTGCTATGGCATCTAAAAGAAAATGTTTGTTTCAATTCTCAATAACGTGCAATTTCCTTTTATTAAGAAGAGATTGAATCATGGAAAGCGATGTTAGATGTAATGTGAGACTTGTTTGGTATTCAAAGTTCGTCTTTTGCTTTCTCTAAGAAAATATGATCACCGCAAATATACTCCTTCATTCGCCGTCTCGACTGTCCTTCCCGTTCCTCTCTATCTGCAACTTATTTCTCTTCCACCTGTCGTGCTCCTCTGTCGTCCTCATAATACCCCTATTTTCTTAATTTCACCGCAACTTTTCCCATGTGTTTCTTTCCATTTTATTTTTCTTCACCTCTTTTTTGCGATTTCTAATATTATCATTCTTCTATCTTATATAATTCATTAATTTATCTTCGTGTGCTATGAGACACGTTACTGTTTCATCCTTTATCACTTAATTTTTTCTTCTAGCTGTACATGCTTTACATATGTTCATTCATTCATGCGTCATGCCTGAAAAGGACTTAATCATAGAACATCACATAAATCCCATCTCTTCTCCATTCCCTTGTTTCTCTTCTCTCCTCTCTTTCTTTTTATCTCCTTTTGCTTCTTTTCTTCTCAGTCTTGCGCTCTCTCTCTCTCGATTCTTCTTTCAACTCATCCGCTTTGCTCTCCCCTGTCGATCCGGCAGTCCTGGGCACAGGTGCAACGTGAGTTGCCAGGCCCGCAACGCGCACGTTTGAGAAACCTGTTTCGAAACCCGGGATACCCCGACAAGATCGACGCAGCCTCGTTACGTGGGTGATTCTCTTTCTCTCTCGTCGCTGAAATATCGGTGGCGCGGCGCGGGTGCGGTGAAAAGGGTCGCGAAACGATGTCCTCGTCGTCCCTACCGTCTCTCCCATGAATCGCTCCCGTGTGTACACGCGCGCGCGCGTAAGTTCTGCCGCTCCTCCTTCTCTCCCTCTCCTCCTAGAGTCTCGCCCTCTCTCTCTTACTCTCTCAATGTCAGTGTCAAGGTCAGCGGGCCGACGCACCGGTCGCGAAGCGCCGCCGTCGCCGCTTGCCGCCACTGTTGCATGGCACACAACGACGATGCTCCTCGTGTATTCGGTATTGTTCACCGATAGTTTGCACCGATATTTGTACGAAGGATATCGCCGATATATATTTGATATATATACTTGATATTGGCTATAAAGCACTCTATAAGAGAAGACTAGTGCCATTACCACACAAGAAAAAGAAGAAGGAAGAAAAAAGAATAAGAATAAAACGGTGCATATATATATATATTATATATATGCTGATGATGAAAGAGAAGAGATAAAAGCGAGATCATCTAAACGAGATCGTCGTTCGTCGACACCCCTCACGCGGCCACCCTTGATCGCGCACTGCGAGCAGCCGCTTCGTCATTCTTCGTTATTTCGCATCTCACTTTCTCCAGTTTGATTTCTCTCGTTGACCGTATCGCATTCCGGGGATATTCGCTGGGGTATATCGCGTCGCGGTTATCCTCCAGCGCGCCGACGGTCCCCTTCTTCCTTGAAGTTTTTCTTTTTCTCCTTTTCCCTCTCTCTCTCTCTCTCTCTCTCTCTCTCTCTCTCTCACACACACACGCGCGCGCGCGCGCGCACACACACACACACACACACACACACACACACACACACACACACACACACACACACACGTTTCTGCTCTATCGGTCTCCGTTACAACTCTCAGCCTCCTCTCTCGTGCGATTCCTCTCGTAGTAGGTACATGCCGCCGAGAGTGATACACACGAATCAATGCTCCGTGTGCATACACATATAAACACATACCTTCCGTTCCTCCCTGCCGATCGGACCGTCGCGCCGGCCAGCGGGTCTCCGTTTGCCTGTCTCTCTCTCTCTCTCTCTCTCTCTCTCTCTCTCTCTCTCTCTCTTTCTCTTTCTGTCGCTTCCCGATCGTGTCTCTTGTATCGGCGTACTCGCGCGCGCATTCACCTCCTCTTCGTTGCACCCTCGGGCTACGTGCCAGCCGCGGTGCATTTCGCGGGGAACCTCCGAACGGCATCGTTTGTATTACGCGTTGCTCCGTCCGTGTGTGTCATCGGCTCTTGCCTTACTTCTTTCTCGCCATTCCCTCTTCCCGCCCCCGCCTCGTCGTCTCACACACACACACACGCGCGCGCGCGCGTCATTCTTTCTCTCTCTCTCTACCTCGTCGAACCTTTTTTTCTTTTTTTCTTTCTCCCCCTTCACCTGCGGTTCCGTCTTTCTTTCCTCTCTTCTTCTCTCCGAGTCCGACGGCGAGACGTTTCCCCGGCCGTCTCGCGCTTATCCCCTCCGTGCGCTGTCGACTGCTTTTTTTTCGCCTCTTTGTCCTTGCATCCTCCCGCACCGGGAATCGGCGGCGGCTGCGGTGGCTGCCAGCGTCGTGACTCTCTCTCTCTGATCGCTTCGTGAACCGCGATATTCCTTCGAATGCGTCGCGAAAAGCACAAAAAGCGCGTAAGCTCTCTTCGCATGCATAGCTTGCGCGAATACGCATGCGAGTGTTAACGTTTGTATATCGAGTGAATTGTCTCGCCGAAGCGTGCCAATTATTGTTACTCCGCCGCAGCTGAAGTGATCCGAGTGTAAGACCTCAACCCCTCTGAAAATGAACATCAGATTCTCGTCGTCATTGTTTCTCCTCCACCGCATGCGATCGGTGCTGTGATTAAAAAAATCTGGATCGCACATGATCTATTTTGAAAAGCTTCTCTTCGATCGAAAGGTTATTCTCTCGGTTCTTTGATTTCGAAGCCCAACGGTCTTCTTTGGAACGTGACTTGGTCTCCGTAGTGTGGTAAGCGTGTTCAAAAAGACCGGCACCCATTTCTTTCGTTAAGACCATCGACTCGCACGGCAGCTTCTTTCTCCCTGTTTCTCTCTTCCGGGAAAACGTTCTTTGCTTTTCGATCATTGCACATTTTTATATATTTTTCAGATTTCTTTTCTTAGTGCATTTCGAAACTCAGAAATTATTATCTAATTCTTATCTTTTTATAATGATTAATAATCTAGTGCCAGTGAGAAAAGGATTGGGCACAAATGAATTTCAATTTCATTATTAACGAATTACGATGATGATTATTTAGAACATTTCTCTAGAGTCTCTTCTCTGAGACTAGATCCACAACTTCACTAAGCCGTAAATTGCAAGAAATTAACTAATCATGGTCAATTATTTTTCTTATATTCAATTGTAATTGGTCAATTTTTTATAGAGCTTATGACTTACGACCTTATTGTAGAACCGGAGGAGAAATAAATAAGCCGTAAGCCGTAAGAAATTGACCAATCACAGTGGATTATTTTTCTCGTATTCAGCAATTGATAAATTTCTTATGGCTTTACGGCCTCTTAAAGCAAGGTTGTGGATCTAGACTTCCGCGCGTAATAATTTTCTCATTGTCCTTTCCTCTGAAGGGACCCCCTTGAAATCGATTGTGTATCTTGAAACAAGATAAAAATTATAAAAATGAGCAAATTCAATAGGTGTTGGCTAATGAAATTATGAATATTTTAGATGACTTTAATAACTTTATTCACTTTTGTAATTTTTATCTTGTTTTATATATAATCGATCCTCTTGACGAAGCATTAGCATACGCTGCCGTCTGGAGGAGCAGCAAAATTTCTTACTTGCACTGTTGATCGTCTTAGAGAAAAATTGAAACAATGAATATATCATTGATAATATCAAATAAATATTTTAAAATAAGAAGTGTATAATGTAGTAATGTAGTAATATATAATGTAGTATAATGTAGTAATATGTTATAATGACACAAGCTAACTAATCTCGGAGCACTTATTATCATCAGTCAACGGATTATGACTTTAAATTAAGAGAGACTTACGTATATTTGTGTTGTTAATAGGAAATAAAACTCAGAATGATCGAAACTGGATCTTTAGTGTTTAAATAAATTATTTGAAAATTAAATTATTTACTAAAGATTCAGTTTCGATTATTATTTCCTATTGGTTATATTTATGTTTGTTTAAGTTGCATTTTTTTTACATATGTATAGTAAAAAATTTTAAAACTTATTTTAAAACTAATAAAAATTTTTGTCTGAAGAATAAGTTCCTTTAATGTTACAAAAAAGTTTTTATTACAGGTTAATGTCTTAAATACTTATAATTGATAAAATTAATCCTAATCGGTATTCGCGGGATTAGTAAACCCTATTTTTTCAACGATGATATATAATTTTAAAAATTTCATAATTTTATATAATTCGTTATATATAGTCTTATATATATA
>NW_017259490.1:1546233-1549333 GCF_001594045.1 Atta colombica
AAAACACGTTAAATTCGGAAGAATGATAAAAAGACATTTATTCAAAGTATGCTCCATTGCTAGTTACACATTTTTCCCATTTTTCGGGCAATTTATGGATACTACGCCAGTAAAAATCTTCCTTTTTTGCCGCGAACCATTCATCGAACCATTTTTTCACATCTTCATACGAACTAAAGCGCGTGACCCATCGATGCAAACAAGTGGTAATCGGAAGGAGCCAAGTTTGGTGAGTAAGCCGCATGGGGTAGAACTTCCCAGCTGAGTGCTTCCAACGTGTCCCGAACTGGTTTTACCGTATGTGATGGAGCATTGTCATGGAGAAAAATGACCTTGTGTTGCCTCTTTTGATATTCTGATCGTTTTTTAAGCAGCGAACGGTTCAAATCGATCAATTGTTGTTGATAGCGTTTGGTATTAACCGTTTCGCCAGGCTTCAATAGCTCATAATAGACCACACCCTTCTGGTCCCACCAAACACAGAACATCGTCTTCCTGCCAAAGCGATTCGGTTTTGCGGTCGATGTGGATGGTGCGCCTGGGTCTATCCATGATTTTTTGCACTTGGGATTCTAAAAAAAAATCCACTTTTCAACCCCAGTAACGATATGATGTAAGAATGACTTTCTTCTGTATCGTTCGAGCAAAATTTCACATGTGTTTTTGCGCCTCTCCATCTGTCTCTCGTACAATTCATGTGGTACCCATCTGTCGACTTTCTGAATCTTTCCCATCTCTCATAGGCGATTGGAAACAGCTTGTTGACTAACGCTCAATTACTCTGCGAGTTGTTTTTTGTGTTTGTGAATCATCTTCATCTAGCAATGCTTGCAATTCCACATCTTCTACTTTTTGGGCGGTTTTCCGTGTCTGCAACATCGAAATCTCCAATTTTGAAATGCTGAAACCATCATTCACATGTTTCTTGCGATGGAGCATGTGCACCATAAGCTTCTCCAAGTAATCGGTATGATTCCACAGCAGTTTTCTTCAAATGAAAACAAAAAATTAATGCTATCCGTGAATACTCCTTATTTGATACAAATTTCGTATTAAACACAGCAACACAATACTATGCAAACACTTTTCAATCAAATCACTTTGCGCGTTTGACACTTGTTGAGGATACAATAAAATGGCGTACAATGTTAAATCTTTGTACTTCACACTGCATTGGTGCGCCATCTGTTTCTCAAATCGTCATTTCATACTTGTACACCTGGTATAAAATCTTTAGAAAAGATATATTACAATAATTTAAAATACACTCTAGACTTGCGATTTCGGAATACCAATTAGAATTAATAGAGTGATCTTTACGAATTTTACGTCATTCAAATATGGATGACATGGCATCAAAATGTGAAATAAGGATTAATTATTGCATGATGTGTAATCAATCAATGAAATTTGAATTTAGAGTACGGATAAGGACAAGATGTCAAACGGTGGGCAACAGCAACAGCATGCAAATTACGTGGAAACGCACACTGCGGCACACGCGGCATTGCAGCAGCACATGGCTCAGCAAGCTGCTCAGGCGAGGCTAACTGGAGCTGGGCCACACGCGGCCTCGCAGCCACCGAATCCCACATTCACCTTACCAGATGATGGGCTCGGTTACGATGATGGAGTAAGGGTGCTGCGTTCTATCGGAACATGGTAATAAAAGGCATTTTGACTTTTTTAAAATTCTTATATTCTTTAAATATATTTCTTCTTCAAATATATGTTATTTCCATATGAAGATTTAACGATTTATTTTCATAAGTGTCATGGAATAGAAGAGAATATCAGATTATATTAAAAGGATTGTTTTCCAAAGCGCTTTCCACAAAATGTCCTTTTAACATTAAAATCTTATTTTATTACATTTTAAAGCTTTTCATATTGGATTTCACATAATTATATTTTTAATCATTTCCAGAAATTATTGTAGCATAACAGTCATTAGTTTCTACTTTGCAGGTCTTCGGATTACTCTGCCGCAATGCGCCCTAGCATGATGCCGGCATTTCCTGGAACAGATCAACAATTTGGAAGTAGAGTACCGGCGGTAAATCAACCATTACGAACAATGACGACAAATAGCGCAAGTGTTCGTCCGGGATCTGTCTCGAAGGCGACTAATACTGGCGAGCCAACAACGAAAGCATTTGCCTGCACTGTTTGCGGCAAGGGACTTGCTCGTAAGGATAAACTTGTCATACACATGCGTATACATACTGGAGAGAAACCGTATTCCTGTGAAGTGTGCGGTAAGTACGCAAATTATAATTATTGAATACATTTTATTAATTATTTTAAACCATGATCTGTTCTAAAAAGAAGCAATTGAATGAAAAAGAAACTTGATGTGTGTTGCAGGTAAAGCATTTGCTCGTCGAGACAAATTGGTTATTCATATGAACAAACTTAGACACAGAACCGGTGTTTCACCTCTGTCAGCACCTTCAACACCACGAGTCGATCAACATCAACAGCAACAACAGCAGCCGCCACAACAACAACAAGCGCAACAGCAACAGTCATCTCGTCAAGATACCATTCATAAACTGAAAGAGGAGCCAGTGAGTTGGGCCTGTGAACTGTGTGGACGATCATTCGCTACTAGAGAGGAATGGACGCAACACGCTCGGTTAATATATCTTTATTTTCAATATCAATATATCTAAATTTTAATGTAATGTCAACTGATTTTGATGATCAATCATAGATCTCATTTGGAGGGAATGCCGCCGCAACACGCCGCTCCGTACTTTCCAGGACCTGCCCCGCCACCGCAATCCTATACCCCCGAGAGGAATTTTTGCTTAGTGTGTCGCGCTGATTTTACGGATAAAGCCGAATTTATGTTTCATATACGTTCACATTGCGAACACGGGCAACCGTCGGGTGGTAAACAGAGCGGTGGAGATCCGGCGACGGCTGAGCTCATTGCCAGAGGACTTGTCGATCCTTCCGGATTATGCAGCTAGAATTACTCTTTTCCTTGTCACTACGTACTGTCGATTTGTGTCTTACCATAGTACAAGTTTTCTGCTCCACCAGAAACTTTCGCATAGGATGTCATGCATATTGTGATTGTAATGATATATAT
>NW_017259490.1:1549433-1557312 GCF_001594045.1 Atta colombica
ATTATCATATTGATGGATTAGATTCAATCAATATTGATAATATAATTGTGATTAATTTTTTATATATTTTTATTGCTTTTGAAAGTAAGTAACTATTAAGTTTGATCATTCCTTTATATGATTTAAAAATTATCAAGAAGGTTTATTAATATTTCTAATATTTCTCAAGAAAATACAAATTTTTAGCAATCATTTCGCGACAGATTATTAAAGAAATAGCAATTTACACATTTTGTACAAATACATATCATCAGAGCAAAATTACAAAGAAATTAGAAATTATTTTCAAGAATACACTACTGTGTATCTTGACACAAGATAAGACCTATGTTATTGAAAAAAAGAAGTTGAGGGACTGACACAATACTAAGTTATAATAAGAATATATTGTGTCAGTATTTAAAAATGACTTAATAGTACATGTTCCTACATAGCTAGCTTCCCGCTATTTGTAGGTACTAAGACCTATTCTGTAACTTTTTAACGTATAACATATAACTCTTAACATGTAAGCTTTATTCATGTTATAAATACAGTAATTATTTAATCTTTCTCTCCTTATTTCAATTCTTTTAAAATTTAGCAGTATTTAGACATATATTTTTTTATTAATGAACTCTTACATGTACTTTGTACATGTAAGATATTTTTTTATATATGAATACATGACCGAATTGTAAATAATTAATTATACAATACAATTTATACAATAGTAATATTTATACAATAGTAATATTTATACAATATTAAATCGTATATGATATAGGATCGTATATGTGAGAAACAACCTACAGAAATAATATCTTAAATGATCTAGCTAAATCGTAAGTGCTTGGCCCTGATTCGATTTATGACAACAAATGCTCATGAGCATTTGTTTTCGTTTAACATTTGATAAACAAGAATGAAATAATAATAAGACATTTTTCTCAGAAAATTGAGAGATCCCAGGTCGAATCCTGACTGAGGTAATATTTTTTGCAATAAATTTCTTACTTTCTTTTTTTCTAATTTAATTTAGGGAGGATTATTAGCGTTTCAGAATGATTGTGTTGAAACCGAATGTTATCGGTTCGCAATTATATCTGGAATAAATTGATTTAATAAAAGAATATATAATGTATTATTTGTAACATCCAAAATTTGATCGATTTTGGTTTTTTTTATCGATTTATTTGAATAAAATGATTTTTAAGCGTTGTTTGAGCGTGAATCGAACCGCGGTCCTTGTATAATTTTGTGTGAATTTATATACTATGTATAGTCTTTTAAAATGCGCGCTTTTAAAATAATTTTTCGGTTTTGAAATGCAAACTCTATTAAACTATCGCAGTAATATCACGAGTTAAACTAATAATCTAACAATTTAATACTCTTTATGCATCTTAAAACGATTTTAATAATGCTGAATATATTAAAATCTGTAAATTAATTCTTATTGCGAAAAATAAAGGATTACATACGTAGTATATAAGTTCACACAGAATTATATAAGCATTTAAGATTTAGTTAGATCGTTTAAGGTAATAATATTTAAATTTCATTAAAGAAGCACTGAAAATTCTTTACTGAAGAACATAGTGAACCGCGGACATAATTGAATCATTATTACGTTCATTATTATATTCATTATTATGTTCATATAACATGAATAAAACCCGGAAGTGAGTATATAATATAAAATATATGGATATAGTATAAAATATATGCAAAAAACCGATTAATGATATAAAGAATATTATACTGTCATTATCTAAATTAGATTTAAATAGTTAAATAATTAGACTTGAAAAGTTACAAAATAGGTCTGTAATAGTATATACTCTCTGATGTACAGGTTTGTTCTCAATGCTATTATATTTTTTTATATGTATATGTATGTTTCAATTACAACGTTATATACAATTAGAGAATTTATTATTTTGATAGCTTATATATTATTCTCTAATTTTAATTTTAATATCAATGAGAATGAATTATGCTATCGTTTATAGATTTAATTTGGAAAATTAACTTTTATGCAGAATGATTCATCTAATTTAATTAGTTTGAATTACTCTTGTTCCTTGTAAAGAAAGATCTGGAATAAAAGTTCTGTGATTTTAAAAGACATATTAATCAATTATATTTTATATGACAATAACATTTTTTTAAATATAAAAGGGATTTTTAAATTTCTTTTTGTTATGTTATAGTTTAAGTGAGAAATTACTTCACATTAAGTGTCAAATTAGATGAATTATTTTGTATAATTTTACTATACTTATCAATGACTTATCATTGACTTACATGTGTTGAGATATGTGAAATTATCGTTATCTAACGATTTGTACTACAGACGGAACTTTATAAACGTCCAAAGACAGTGAATCGAATTCATTATCATCTTATACCATATACGAATCGCTGCTGTACATAAATCTCAGCAATTGATAGTATCTAGAAGCGAAAAGTTTTTATTATAAACAAGTTTTAATTTGAAGTGCTCCGAATTTCTTCATTTTCTATTCATATTTCGTGAAGAAATTTTTATGACAAGTATATACAAGTATTTTGATATATATTTTTTTACATACTGTATTATGTTTCAAACGAATACGAAGCTCATATATGCTCAAAGTCTTAATGTTTATTTTTAATTGGTTTTTAACGCAAATAGAATTTTTTTATTGTTATTTTTGACTATGGACAGTATGATTATTCCTTATTATTATGATTATTGGAATCTTAAGTTCATGTACTTAATCAAGGATGTTCGAAGTTTAAACTTAGTTATTACATATTGAGAATGTGTAGTGAAGAATTTCTTGTACGATTAATTATGTATCATTTATGGATATCTTTATGGAGAAATGTAGAAAGTTAATTTTTCTCCTCTACGTTATATCCATAAACGTAATAAGTATAAACTACGCATTTCTATACATGAAGTTATCATTATCGTTATAAAAAGAAAGATTGATTCATTCTGCTTTCTTTCTTTAAAACATCAATTTGAAGAAAGATGCTGATATCAAGGAATGCATAGTCTGTACTTATTACGTCTGTGATTTTATTTAGATTTCGCACAATGCAGACTCGGAGTATATATAAATCAGCAAATAATTCCGTTATTTTATCAAAAGGAAAAATATATATGTATACGAATATGTCCATTATTCGCAACGGAAAATTATTAGCGACAATAATCGAGTACCAGTTTCCATTACGAACGAATATACGTGTCAACATATTGGCAGACTCAAGCGTTTTAATGTGAATTGCATTGTGAACAAACTATATCTTCCAGAAGAAGCCGATAGGATTCGCTTGTTACAGCGCTTAAAGCTTCCTCTCATCTCCTTAGAATAGTTCTCTAAGATAAGCCAGTAGAATGCGCTAAGAACGCGAGATTGCCGTGCCTCCTGCCCCACGTACAAATCCGCTTCCGGATTGTTTTCCATTCGGTGGTCGTTTTATGAGACGGCCGTGCCTCTGCGATGATATAAAAATCAAAAGTCGGAGCCTAACGCTGAGCGTATATTTTGTGTAATGTAACATTTATAACTAGAGGTATAATTACCGCGACAATAGCGACTACCTTAGACTATCGTATGCATGACAAGCAATTATGGGTATATCCCGAGTCTTCAGCCGAACTTATATTTTTAGCGTAGTGAGATTAGTGAATAATCCTACCTGCCATGAGGCCAGTTTTTTACTTTATGACGCTCGTCTCTGAATTGCACGCGCTACACTGTCTTCTTATCGCGCGTATGTTGAGATGAAAGTGCAATCAAATTTAATAAATCAATGCCTTTGAAGTCAACCACTATTTGCATTTGAGGAGATAAATAATTAATGTTTGCCTACAAAATCGATAATGTTTAATGTTAATAGTGTTTGATAGAAAACATTAGGAATACTCGAGCCAGCCAGCTATGCAAGTGTAAAAAAAAACGCAGATCGATTATACGCTTCAATATATCATTTAATATAAGCATGAGAGTGTGTGTACACAGGCATTATATAATTTTTTTATGAAGATTTTTTTTTATACAAAAGAAAGGGGGAGATAAAGTGAAATGAAAAGAAGAAGCTACGCGCGTTCAAGAGAATGCGTAACATTCTCGTGCGTTGATTTGGAAGAATAGACGACGCATAGTGCCTTTTCTCTGGGATTTATTCACACCGTTATCATTTGAAATTCATGTATTGGGGAGGCACACTGGCATAAATAAAAAAAAACATTGACATAAGTTACTTAGATAAGACGGCGTTTATTTTCGTTTCGTTTCTTCTGTTATGAGGAGAGTGAACGTTCGATGCCACACTGCCTCTACATCAGCTGTTTTAGACTACTTTTATACTGTTGATGTCACGCGCAGCTAATCAGAGTCTGTATATTACTGCCATAATTATATACGAAACGAAATGTATACTCAATATACCTTTATAAATAAAACGCGACTAAAAAAAGAACCATGTTGTGCATTTATTGCATCAATCAATGTATTGTGTCAATGGATGTTAATCTCTTTGCGTATAGATTTACTCGGTGACAAAGACGAATTAGCGTTATAACAATAAAATCGATAATATCACCAATTCACATAATAATGTTATAAGGCGTTTTCTCTGGCGACAATGTCGGAGTGACCTAGAATATCAGTGGCGTTTGCATTTCTTTCTGCCTACTTAAGGTTATCGAGTTCCTGCTTGGATGCAGGCGGTTCGCCTTGCCGGATTGTGCCGCACCCTGTGTTACAGCCAACAATAATAATGACTAGCGAACCGGCTTGACTTCGTTGCATTTTTATTTCTTCGCCTTTGCTCCCTGCCTCGCATTTTCACTCGCGAGCTTGGATAATAAGATAATCGTTCCTTTGTTCCTCCTTTCTTCCGTTTCTGTAATTCGCAGTCGTGTTTCAGTAATTCGCAGTCTTCCATAGTACAAGACACAACGCAACGCTATTTCGATGGTATTTTATAATAGATGGCTATTTAAATTTACGTATGTGTATTGACTACAAATTAGTTTTAATAAAAGAATTTTTTTAATAAAAAAATTTTTAGAAAATATTAATAACATAAGCACTATTTTATGACGCTTATAAAATAAAAGAAAAGAAAACATGTCTTTAATCGATTAACATAGGAAAATATATATCTTTATTTAATATTAAAATTAAAATTATCCTGTTATGATATTTATATCAAATAAGTGTAATTACAATTATGAATTAAATAAAAATGATAGAGAATTAATGAATATACTTTTGATATAACATTCCTCGTAAAATATATATATATATATATATCGGGCGTATCCCACATTTCCTTCAATATCGTGGGATTCTCAGTTGCAACACGATGGAGAACGCAAAGGTTACCGGATGAAAGTAAGTTGACCCTATGAAGCACGTGATTATACTCGCATTTGTACGTGAAATCGCATGTAAGGTACATCGAGCATTGCACGATCATTCGAAATCATTCGATTCTGCAGTTCCAATGTTTTATTCTTCAGATACGGAGATATATCGTGTAGAGATTTGCTTTGTAAGGGAAATCTTTTGAGAATATATTTTAGTATATAAATTAAATACTTTACGATATTTTGAAGAATTATTGATAATAAATTCATATAAAAAAAGAAATAATTATTATAATCGAGTTACATTTTAAAATTAATTTGGAACATGAAATAAAAATAAAAACGCGAGATCACGACTAATTAAAAAAAAAAAATATTTTTTATATGACTCTCTTGATTATTAATTTTTTTGACACTCAATCACATTTTCATTTCAAAAATAAAATTCTTTTGTTAAATTAATTAGTTAATCTCATCTCGGATTCGTTATTGCTTCTCATATCACATAAAAATTCACTTGCCACTCAACTTTTGCTGAACGTATAAGAGAAGCCATCGGGAGTCCGATTGAAGCTGAGCTTTCCCGGTGGGTAAAAATTTCGGGACGTCGCCGGAACCGAGGCCGGTGTCGTTATCACTTTATATTGTGATGCGGGGCGAAGTTGGGATTGATAGTGTGGCCTCGGTGGCGCATACGAGGGTATACCTTGCAACTCTGAAAGATAATGATAGCGAGGTGGCGGCTGCGGCTGGTATTGCGGTTGAAGCTGTGGTTGAGGCTGTGGTTGAGGCTGCAGTTGAGGCTGTGGTTGATAAACGACAGATTGTAGCTCATAATCCGGTTGATAACGCCGTGAATATTGTTGAGGGGATGGTGGTGCGTAACTCGGAGGCTGATAATCTGACGGATTATATTGCGCCAACGGTATGTATTCCGGCTGCGGTGGTACTTGCGGGGGTGCGCTAGGAATGTGATCTCCGGTCGCCTGCGAGACAAAGATTAATTTAAAATTCGATTGAAGTTAATGAGATAGAATCGAGTGAACTTGAGCTTCATATTACCATACGATTAATTTGCAATAAATTAATGAACTCTTTTTAAACTTTAGATTTAATTTTTTTTAAAATATTATTTATATATAATATTTTATATAACAAGTTACATCTATAAAAAAGTTAATAAATTATAAATTTAGTATATAACAAAATTTAATTATAAAAAAATCTAGTGAAGAGATAAATTATAAAATGTAAATTATAAATTTAGCGTCAAAATTAATAAATAGATTTAGTTAGTAGCAAGTATAATGTGCACTTTACGTACTTGGAATCCATTCTTTCCCGCTGTATAAGTTACGGTGCGTCTTTGCCCGGTTGGGTCGATGTATGAGTATGATCCACGTCGATTACCTTCTATGTCGCTTTCCTCTTTAAATTCCACTCCGTCTTCTTGAGAGTAGGCAGCACCGAATGTGCCATCACCTGCGAGATAACGCGCGTCGCTTAAAATCGCCGCTTGATGTGGCGATTGATAATGAGATTCTTGGCAGGAGACACCGATGACAATACTCAACAAAATAATCTGTGTATGTAATGAAAATAAAATTGAATATAAAAACGAATTTTTTTGTTCGACGAAATGAAATATCTAAAAGATATAATTAGATACGAAATATTCTTGTGTTTTATTATTTAATATATCTCGTTTTACGACATATATAATTATATTCTGATATATTTTATTAAATTTAATTATATATTTTTTATTATATTTTATATAGAATTCTATTATCATGTGTTAAATGATTTGACAAGAGCGTGATTTAAGATTAAATAGATACTTACGACTACAGGAGTCATGTTGAGGAAATAATGGATTCTTATGCAGCGGGAAGACCAACAATACTCTCAGAAGTCAATGAGAGGGGCGTTTTATATGGCGGATTGACTCAGGACGACCCGGCGAAGAGGCCTTGATAGGAACTCGCGCGTCCCAATCACATCCGTCTTCAACCACGCCCTGCAAACAATTTCTGTGCAAGTTTCTAGTCGTTGAACTATCCGCAACTGATAACTTAGTCTAATATCTTGCTTAACTCACGAAAAAGTTGAGTAATTTATAGTTTCTTTATTTTAGAGTTTCCAAAATCCCTGACGTGCGAAATGTTTTTTTCTTCTACATTTTTATTCTTCTTCAAAGAAGACGAATAACTATGATTTAAAAAATTATATTTTTTTGTGTATATGACTCTCTTAATTGTATTATTAACTTGTTTCACATTCAGTCACATATTTATGTCAAATAAATTTTATTCTTAATTAACAGCGAGGATTTTCCATGAGAAAAACCAAAACAGTAACGCGACATTATTTTACTCTATTATTTTCTGTTTTTAAATTTAAATAATGTAAGTATATATAAATTAATCGAATGTAACAAACTTATATATATATATAAGTTTGTTACATTCGCTTAATCTATATATACTTACATTATTTAAATTTAAAAACAGAAAATAATAG
>NW_017259490.1:1557412-1558795 GCF_001594045.1 Atta colombica
TGTTAAGATTGTCATTATTTTTATAATTGTTTGATTGTATTAATAAGCAAAACATATAAGATATAATTTATCTATTACTTCTCTAATAAATAATTTAAAAAAATGTATAAAAACTAAAAAGAAATACTAATACGCATACAAATTCATAAAATATAAAAAACAACATTTACTGATTCAAATAGATCATATATCAAAATTTGTAATATAATTTTATAAATTTACTGAACTGAGATCAAAGTCTAAATGCGTTCTTGAAAACTCGTAATGCTGAGGATTCAATTGTGAGACCTTTCATACTACAGTAGATTATATACCGACTTTTCAGATACTGTTACCGACTTCCAATGGATTATCGGAGGCATATTGGTGATCGTGTTGAAGCTTAGAGCATTCTTCAGGGTTGGCGCCGCACGCAATCTTCAAAATTATTTTTTTTTCCTGTCAGGATATCAAAAATCTTCGTTAAAAATGTAAAATTGTCTTTCATCTACCGTAGTGATTTTTAATTTCACTCACGGACTCAAAATGTTACGATTGCGATGAGTTTTTTGTTTTTTTTTCATTATCACATCGTCAAATTATTTAGCATAAACAACCGCGCGATAACTTCAGGAAATTCAAGCGAGTGATTTTAATTACCTCGACACGCATATATTAACTGCAAAATATATTTTGTTCTCTCTCTCTCTCTCTCTCTCTCTCTCTCTCTCTCTCTCTCTCTCTGTCTTATTCGTGTTTCCGATTTTCTTAATATCTAATAAGTATGGCGAAAGTGCGCGAACCTATTGCTCCCGGCTTCGAAACTATCAGTTATTTTTCTCATTTACGATTATATCTGTATCTCGTAATCGCAAAAGTACAGATTATAAAACTCCTTCAACAGGAGATTGAATATCCTGTTTCACTTTTTTATTCATCGATGATTTCAAATGCTTGATTTTCCTGTACATGCGGAATTATTACTCCCCATTAAATACTAATTGACAGTAATATTACATCAATGTTCTAATTTCCTATTCAACAATTAATGTAACTGTTGCGTACAACATATGTGTGTTATATTATATTTATATTTTTCGCAATAAACTTTTGCAACATTTTTGATATTAATAATTTATTAGCATTATTATTAAATTGATATCAATTTGTGATATTATTATTTGTGATATTATTATTATTTCAGTTTCAGTTTATGATTATGTTTCAAATTCAGCAATAATAATGTAATTTATTTAATTGAAAGTTGTATTTATATAAGAAATATTATTATTATCACTGAGAGAAATCATAGATCTAGTTATTAAACCATAATGTAAATAACACAAATAAGTAATGTCAAATATAATCGAGGCTAAATCTTGGTAATAATAATAATAATAATAA
>NW_017259490.1:1558838-1573418 GCF_001594045.1 Atta colombica
ATTAAATTTATATATATATAATAATAATATATAATAATATTAAATTTCTATTCCTGCATGACGTCTTTTATTAAACTGAAATGTTTAACATTGTAACTTTCTACATTAGCCATAAGGATATTTTGTGGAAATGAATTGTAGCGAATTAATTCATGTGATATTTAACGAGCGCTGTACATTGTGTAAGTACATCGTGTCGGTCGAAATATCGCAAATCGCGGATCATCATTCGAACGCCGAACGGAAGGAAATGCATTTCTGCATTCATGTCCGTGAAGTAAGTTCCCGGCCGCGCCGCAATATCAAGAGCCGCAAACACAAGATCTTCCCAGTTGATCGGCCAGGAATAATTGACTTTCTCCGCCCGCTTCCTCCTGTCAAATCCTTCTTTTTCTCGTCTCCCGCTAATCGCTCCTTTCGAATCTTATCGCGGCCATAAGTTTTTCATCGTCTACATCCGCGCGTATAGACGTAGGTTGACGACCGTTCCAGGTGCCATGTGTTGCTACGTTTTGTTTGTAACTTCAGAAAATAACATTAATTTATCATCAGGAAAAGGAATTAATAAGATTCGTCGAAAAACATCTTTACAAGATTTTCATGGTTTTGTTCAAAACGCGTTTCCTTGTCTAGTCTCTACTTAATTTTCCACGATGGTCTTATGCATCATATCCGTTAATAAATTACTACGCTAACCAATTTCTTGAAAGAAATTGTTTAACAATCGGAAATTTTTTTATCAAATTAAAAAATTCTATTTCTAGAAGGAAGCCATATATCTTATTACAACATTGAACTTACTAGAGGATTAATGTATAATATATTTATTACTTATAAACTCGAGTATCAATAACGTAGATATAAAAGTTTAATTGTATTTAACTGCAGGAAAAACAGCGGAATACGCTGTTTTTCGTGCAGACATTTATAGAATTTTAATTTACGAGATTAATATGTCTATGTGTTCAGTTGGAAGGTAATGATCGTTGTTCACGAACAGTTATGTTGCACTCTCATCGCATTAGACTATTAGATGCTCGCGAGCGTCATGCCGCGTAATTATCTCGACGTGCAAAAGGTTTTTTCGCGCGTCAATATAAAACCGGTGTGGTTCATTATCCGTGGAATTTATAGATCTAAGCTAAGTAGATCCTTTTTTTTCTTCTATTGCTTTTCATCCCCTTAATTTCGTCTAGCTTGACTATAGATTATCTCTCTGATGTAGATTGGCAGCATATTATTTAGCGCAACACAGACGGTTTACGCGTCGTAAATTTAATTATACGAAGTTGCGAGACAACGTAGTTGCTTACAACACACTACTAGGAATAGTTTTTTTTTTTCAGCATACTTCGATCGTTTAACCAGAGAGATCCGCGTTGCTTCAAGCTTGATTTATTTATTAGAAATAATTGTTCTATATTATAAATTTTTGTTCTATATTATCTAAATCTAATTTTAGTTTTGTCAATTTTCAAATGCATGAAATTTTATATTAGGCAAATTAAAATTTAATAATTGATTTAAAAAATTAATAAAAATAATAAACAATAATTCATTTTCCTTATTTTTTGAAAATAATAAAATTAATAAGAAATAATAAGTAAATTTATATTGATATTTTTTGAAAAACTGAGAAAACAATGGAATAAAAAAAATTGTTTTTAATTATACGTGATGAGATTTCTTGACCAGCTAAAAATTACTTTTATTACAAATCCTTTTCTTATAATTATATTCTTTTTTTGCCGTGGAATTATATTAATTACCATTTCACAACATTAAATATAAGAAAATACAAATGCACGAAGCAAAAGACTGATTCTAACTTTTTTCCACTTTATGCAATCCTACATTTATTGTTTCGTTTATAGCTGGGCATTCGCTGCGCGCTTTCTTTTCGTTTCTATCTTGTCATTACCCTCATTTGAAATAATTTAAGTGCATACGCGAACCTTACAGCTCTGCTTTAGTACTCTGAAATGAGGATTTTAGTTAAAAAAACACCATACCGATGTTACGTCATTGTAGCCTCGTTAAAACCTTCGAAATTGCATAAAGTCTAATGATTTCACCATTCTTAAAATCTAAAAAAAATTGTTTCGAAGAACGTAAAATTAAATGTGCTCAACCTCCTTTTACTTTAATCTAACTTTAGTCTTTTTAATTTGATAAAGGAATCTCGCTCATTACGTAAATAGACGAATTTAAAAAATGTTAGTTGTGATCATTAAACAAAAAAAATTCACCCCTTATATGTAAAATATTTTAAATATAGCTTTTCTTGCTTTTTATAAATTTCTAAAAATTTATAAAAATTTTTTAAAAACATTTTTTGATATTATGATATAGTTTTTGAGATATAACAAAAAAGCTGAAAATTGTTTTACATATAAGATGTAATTTTAATCCTTAAAAAATCGTTTATTAGTCGCAACTGATCATTTTTAAATTTATCAATTTACGTAACCTATATGTGTACAAAGTTATTATTAAAATCAGAATTTGATATTTCGCAAGGCTCCTTTCAACTGTAAGAAAAATATATTGTAGACTTTCCTCTTTCGGATTCGCAAATATTCTGAATTTCTGTGGGATCACGTTTGACATAAATAATTCCAGTTATATAGCGTTATACCAGTGAGACGAATTTTTAGAACGAATGATAATATATCCTCGGGGAGGAAGTAAGCCTTTTGTCAGAGTTCTATCGTTAGATATCTGAGATAGAATTACTCTAAAAGTAGATAGCTACCAGTCGCGTACCCGCGTCACCAATTACGTCGGGGCGACTACGGCTATATAGAAGAGCTACGCCGACTTCGCCGGCTGATTTCTACGAGTAAACTCGGCGCGACAATCCGCATCTCTCTCCGTACGCAGCCATGAAACTATCAGTGAGTGTCATCAGGATATTTTGATTAATTGGCCACTTCTATTGTGTCGATATTAATAGTGACGAGAAATATTCCAATATTATCAAATTTTATTTCGCAGGTTTTTCTGCTGATGTGTGAATATTAAGGGTGAATGTTTTTCGGTTTCTTTAATTTCAAGTGTGTGATTGTTAATTATTTTAATATCAGTCTTATTTAATTAAATATACATTATCTTTTAATATAATTTTATCGCATAATTATTCGTGAGACATTTTTTTTACGTTGCACATGTATATCAAAGAAGCAATGGTATCTAATTCTTTGAATTAAAAAAAATTTACCATTTTTAACTTTCATATATATAAAAAATCAATTCATTCAATTGTGAATCAATTCATTTCTGTAGATGAATTGCTTAGTTTTAAAATAAACAACGTTCATATTATCATATGCACTTAGTAAATAATGAACTAAATTTATACTAATTTATATTAATTTAAGTTAAACTTAATGCATTTCTTCAGTTAAATTATTTAACTCTATTATTTCAGTTAAATTAACTATTGAGTAAGAGCGGCCGATAAGAACTGATTAAAAATAACTTAAATTGAATATAATAATTTGACATTTTATGAATTTATCTTTGAAACATTTATTCAGTTTTATTACTTTTAATTTAAAGCTAATTGTTATGATATTGCACAATATATCATAATAACTAGTTCTTATATCGTGCTATTATTTATTATAAATTTGCAGATTTTTCTTATTGCGATGATATCAATCGCGTGGGTAAAAACAGAAAATATAGGGAGATCTGTTCGCGCGCCACAAGAGCAAATCAAGTATGCGGATAGTGACGGTGAGTTTCTTTGATTACTTGCTGTTGAAGATGTACTTCGGAAACCTTGGATCCGATGTATCGCAATTAACTGTTACCGCTACTGCTATTGTATGCACGCAAGAATAGATTTTCACATCCCAGATCTTTAGAACAATTCCTTTATGATCCTCGACTGAGGTCAATATTGCGTAAGCAACGTCGATAATCGACGACCAGCCTTAATCAATGACGGAGCGTTTTTTTCGTTGCAGATTCGAGGTTCCATTCGGAGTACCTCGCGCTCCAGGGCCAGTTGCGGTCGCAGCAAGCGAACGCTCAGCGGTCTCAACGTGCTGAGGGTGGCTCACCCCTTCGTCTTCGACAAGCCCAACAACCGGCCCGGCCTCAGCCTCAGCAAGTCCAACAGCAGGCCCAAGGTCCACAGTATTACAGCTACAAACCATATTCGGCAGTGCCGAATCATATTAAACAGCTGATCGATTCGGTCTATCAGCCGCAAGCTCCTTACGTTGATCCTACATCTTTCATTTATGGCGGCAACTATTTTGCGGCGGCACCGCAACAACGTGAGCAACCGGCTCCTGCCGCTTCTGAATATCCTCATGGTGCATATTTACAACCGGCAGAGAAATACCAGTCGATTGATCCTCAAAAAGCGCACCCCAGGTATGACAGCGATAGAAGAGTAGAGCGTCAGGATAGAATCGCTTATAAGGAGGATTACGAACAACAACAGCAGCAGCAACAACAACAGCAACAGCAGCAGCAACAGATCGTAACGTTTCCATTAGCAGCCATACCAGAATCTCCAATGCCTACTCTATATTTGGACAGGAACATGCCTACGGAGATCAAGCAATTGTTAAAATATCAGGCACAGATACCATATGATCTTACAGCGAATCGTATTCAATATACACCGAAAAGCGTTTTCGTCCCCAAGCCGTTGCCCAATGATGCCAAGGGTCTCTATTATTACCGTAGTAAGATTTACTATCCAAGTGATGATAACATTGACGCGGAATATTCGCAGAACAAGCCGATCGACGAGGAACAGCGCCATTGACCGAAAATTGGTCCATAATATATAATAATATATAATATAATTATGGATTTATATAATTTAATATTCTATTTCTTGTCTTTAACTTTTGAAGAAAAGTCAATTGGTTCTAAAACTCTATCGAGTTGAATCCCATTCTCATACGCCGAAATAGTTTTTAGATTTTACTGTTATCGAGACTTTGTTAAAACGTGCGCGAGTTTCTTATGTTTTTAAATTATTATACCATTTCTTGATGTAACGATATATGTCTACCGTGTATGATATTTGCCAACAACCCGGTCACTGCGGAATTTTTCTTTAGGGACCAAAAATGAATGAATGTTCGTCCGACAATTATAATTAAATATACTAATTATAAAAAAAAACTATTCAATTCATAATTAACATAGAACAATGTGTTTAAAAAAATATGTGAAAATAAATGAAAATCACAGAAGCAAAAAATACTTAATTAAATTTTACGAAAATTTATTTGAAATATAATTAATCATGATGACAGAAAGTTTATCAAGACAAAAATAAGAAGTAAAACCGATCTATCAAATTTCCTTTCGATTAATTTTCTATTTGCTTTTTATTTCACTCAATATTGTAATTGTAATTTTATAATTTTATTATTAATAAAATGTAGCTATTCAAATTTTTGCGTATGCATGTAAGATAGAGAATGTTTGATTATATACACGGTAGCATAAAGAATGTAATTTTTTATACGAAATAAACGTTTCCGCTTCTGGTATCATGGAAGTCATTCACCTGGTTGTAACGCAATCTTCGCTTTTATTTGAGCTCGCAGAACTTGACGGAATTTCCGGTCGTAAAAAGATGAATTAAACGTGCGAACGAAAATCTGATAAAAGTCTATTTATCGTTTACTCCTTTCAGGAAGTCTCACGTTTTGCGCGACTTATACTTTGCTTAATTATAGATGAAGATAGTTACTAAATCTTACACTATTAGAGCAAATAGAGAAAGTTAGACGATTTTTAGCTTTCTATTGAATAAAGATATCAGATCTCTTTACGATGTTAGAAAGCAATATTTCGTCTTACGCAGAAATTCGCAATATAACATTACTATAAGAGCGCGTTTAAGATATAAAAAAAAAAAAGGAAATAAACTGGCATAATCTGAAAAATTCCTTTAAATTAAATCACATAAATATCAGAAATTATATTGTGTGGCGTGAATATTCTGACGAGAGAAAGAAGTATGTGCGACAGCTTGTAACATATAAATTTTATTAATAGATTTCATGATTCTAATTAGAAAGGGATTGGATTCTTATTGATCGCAAAAAACTATTTAATACGGAATTATAAATCCGATCAGGCGGATTTTATTTATTGATGCGTGACGATACAAGGTGAGAACATTTACATACAATGTGCGAATTCGAAAAAGCGTATCGCCTGATCATACGCCTATTTTCGTTTTCACAATCGAAAAAGCATGGCTAAATAGCATTTCTCCGAACAAGGAAGACTGACAATCCATTTTCGTGGCCTTCACGCTTCGTATGTTAATGCACCCATCAAGTTGTTGCGAATGTAGCTGTGCTTTCATTTTACGTAATTTTCTTTTTTATTTACTCTTTACCGGCGCCTTCTTGTACAAATAGATAATTCGCCAAGGTCATGCCCTTTGAGTTTACCGATCCTACTTGAAGAAATCGAAGGAAATTGCAATCGTAATTTTATACGGTGATTCATGACAAATCTGCATTAGTAATTATAATATAGTTAATTGCGTAATAATATAATTAATGCGTTCACATACATAATAAAGAAGCCAAAGATTATTTGCAATGTAGGAGAAATAATGATAAAAATGGATATTAATATGCTTAAAGATATGTTGTAAAAAGCATTCATTAAAGTAAAATAACTGAATTATTTTATTACATTTGAATACATAAAATATCTATTTAATAAGATTAGCAGTAATTTTGTCTTATAATTATTTGCAATTAATTTTTTTATACATTGTACATTTTTCCCATTGTAAATGCTATTATCTGTGATAAATCAGTTTCTATAATTTTGCGTTCTCTTCGTGAATTATCTTGTACGTATCACTTACATACTTTTATTCATTACCCCTTTTATTCATTATCCATAAAAAAATGTTCCAGTGAGAGAAATAACTCATCGAATAGATATCCAACAATCGATATCGATACAATAATTTCGATACCAATTAGATATTGATTTAACATCAATTCAGAGTCGTTTCTTGTTGGGACATATTTTTTTTACTAGTATCGAATAATGCTGTAAGAATTGTTTTCGCATGTTCATACAATACAAGTTCTGGGTAATCTATAATTTCACGGGAGATCGACGATCTAACTATCGTGATGCGACACGGTGTAACTTTCTACTGTAAACTGACGTAACACGGCATTTCCATCTGTGAGTAAGAATAATGCCGTACGATTTTGTAGTCAAATAAAGGAGAAATACGCTTCCATAATTGTGTATCTGAAATAGGAATCTATGGAACTAACAATAAGACTTTAATGATACAGAGCATCAAAGATCTATTATTGAATCTATTGCGAAAATTGAAATCTGTAATTTCTAGGGTTGAGATGAGAATTCAGAATAACATAGGTTTTAGTTCGGAATAATGCGACATAATTCAAAGAACAATTCCCTTGATTACATTTTTGCGTGTGTAATCACACTATATCGATCGTACCAAAATTGCAATAAATTAAAACTTCTTACTCACTTATTTTGTTTTCCTTTAAGATTTAATTTTTCTTTTAAATCCATATTATCAATACTTTAATGCTAGAAGCAACGGAGTGTAGCGCCTTTACGTAACTTGACAGGACAATGATTGAATTCAATGTCGGCAATTAATTGCAGATCTTCGTGGTCTTTACATCGTAACCTTTGAATGGCGATTGCCTGGGAAACATCGTATTGCACTGCATTCCACTGCAGCTATTTCGTAGTTTTCCATCATTGTACTCAAGACTTTTCACAATAAAATACATCGTAAGAGATAAATGCGTCATAGTTGGATAAAAAAACTTGATAAACCGAAACGAACAAAACTTGAGCCACCTTTGCAAAAAAATGTATTTCTCATTATTATATAAAATGAAAATAATATCATATATAATATATAAATTATTATAAAATATATTAAAATTAAATTAATTTGAGTAAAAAAAAATTCTGTAAAATTTTTTTTTTTTTTTTAAATAAATAACAGACAAAAATCAAAAGATCAAAATAGAAATTTACAATATTAAAGAGCACTTATTGATCAAAATTTAATTTATTGAGACACAGTCTGCAAATAGAATTCAATAATAAAATTGACGTAAGTGTTACTTGCGCCGGAAGCGATTTTCTTTAATACGCTCGCGTTTGCAGAAAGAGCAATGACTGTTGGGACACGACGTCGGCCAGCCGGCCGGCCGGCCGACGAGGTGCAAGATGGAGGTGGCTCTCGCCAAGTCACATCCCCGTCGTCGAAAGGCCCCTTTTACGTGGCTGGCTATAAAGTTGTTCTGATGACCGCGCGCCCGTCTCAGAAACACTCCACCCTCGAACGAATCGACCAGCTTTCACGCCATGAAATTATATGTAAGTACGCAGCTGCCTTATGTTATTCTTTTTTCTTTTACTTAACCGAAAGGTTTTCAATGTAGAATACAGGCACATTTTTCCACGATTCGCACGTTTTCTTTTAGCACGCGATGCAGGCGAAATAAAGTCGCGTGCGCTTAATCGTACTGCATATACAAATCATATATACCGGAAATAAATTATGCGACGATTTTATTAACGAGTGTCGTATTTTGCACTATTTCAGTCTTGAAGATTTTCTCGCATATATCCGAAATCAAAATCTTAATCATTATGTGAATCTCGTAAATATGCATGTACGTGTGTGTGTGTGTGTGTGTGTGTGTGTGTGTGTGTGTGTGTGTGTGTGCGTGTGCGCGCGCGCGTGTGTGTATATGTGTGTGTGTTTCACGATACTATCTCATCACATTAAAAAATAAAAAAAAGTATGAAATGTTCTAAAAGTGTCACATGCATTTTTTACTATGCGTTGCAAAATATTTTTTCAGATATTAATTGGATCATGAATTTATCTCACTCTGTATTTTGTATTTTCGTTTTTCACGTTTGTATCGCGAAACTGAATGCATTCTTGTTTCATTTTATCGTAGTCGCAGGACGCGAAAGTAAAACGGGAAGTCGTTTTGTCAGAGCTACTCAACCCCACCTTCCGTTGAAAGATAACGAGCGTGAATAAAGGAATGATGAATGTCGTGCATTTAATTGCATCGTTGGATTGCATCGTAAAGAGAGTGACGAATTGTAATGCTTCTTAATTATCGAGGTCGCTGACCAAAAGTGCATTTCACGACCCAATTAGCCGCGGATACGAGTGTTCAGGTTTTTGCAATCTTGCTGCAAGCTCGTGGAGTGATTTCAACATAGAGAATAGTTTGTGTTCGATCACTTTGCTGTCAATTCGCTTTGCTGTCATATATACTAAGCTGCATATATACTTTTTTCTTATAAGAGCTAAACCCACATATATTCTTTTCTTATAAGAATTAAACCTATCATGAAATAAGATAGATACTCAGACAAAGAAAATGACAAATATAAAACAATTTTTTAAAACAACAAATATTAATTAAAATTAAATTAATTAAAATTAATTAAAATTAATTAAAATTAAATATTAGTTTAAATATACGCTATTTTTAGTCAATATTACAATATCCTTTCGTCGAAACTACTTAAAGAAAAAAATATATGACCTCAATAATCAGCATGCGTGTCGCGACTTGTTCCTCGAAATGTCGCTCGGTTTCCGCGTTCTGCAAGATAAAACTTGCGTAGAATTTGTCGTACGTGCGATTCTGGAGCGGCATTTTGTCTCGTGACAGCTGATTACAGATATTTTCGAAACGAGTCGAAGTTAATTTTTTTCTCGAATAATCACGTTGGGCGTGTCTGAACGATTAATGTTTATCTCACTTTCTACTGTATCGTGTAGTGTTCGTTGCTTAGTGCATTCGATCGCTTGTAAGTCGCGAGTCAACTTGCGACTTGCACTTTTTCTTTTTTCTTCTAGCTATCTTTTTGTGTGGCCGCGTTTCTAACAGTCTTGTGATCGAATGTTAACTAGTAACATGCTCACCTTTTCCCCGATTACCGTGATTAAAGATTCATGTGTTCGTGGACTTTCCCTTCCAACTTCCCGGTGCCGGTTGCTCGATTCGCTTCCATATATGCAATACAGTACATACCGTAAGACAGATTCAGGTTTAGTGCCACGCGCATTAGATAATGATCTTTGATCGTCTAGTTGCGAAATCGAAAGCACTTAACGTCGAGAATGAGATAAACGCTTGAATGTTACATTCCGATTTCATTTTATTATAATGATTAAAAAGATCAATATAATGAAAAATTGAAATAATTGTAGTATTTTCTACTAACAATAAGTACTTACTTAAAAAAATATAATAAAAACTGTTGTGTGGAACTGATGAATGATTTATTTTATTTATTCTTTTGCATAATGTATTTTCTCTTTTATTGCCAATACTTAAATATTGTATAAATTATAATATATTTTACCATGACTTGTTATGACGTATTGCGTAAAATTCTGTCATAAATCTGTCACAGGTTTTATTATTAACGGCACTTCCCATGTGCCTAGCTGAATTCTCAATCCAGGGGCCTAGTGACGGACATCGACGGGCTCAGGGTCTTAAGTTCAGCGAAGAGAAAGGAATAGAATACACAGACGCGAGTGGTAAGTGTAGACAAATATAGACAATGCGACTAGAAATTATAAAAACGACTAGAAATTATGAAAACAATTTGTAATGATTTTAAAGTATCCTAGAATATTTTAACTTTTTAAAAATAAATTTTATATATTTTTTAACTATATTTTGAAATAAATTTAAAAATTGTTTTTTAAGCATTTATCTCTTGTTTTTTCTAACTTTTGTAATCTTATAGTTATACTAATAATTAAATGCTATTTGAAAGGTTCCTATATTTAGATAAATGTAATTTATAATTTCTTATATATAATATGTTTTTTACGCAGTATTCTTAAGTGTTTCGGTTTTTAGAGGGAGGGGGACCAGGAGACTTCACCATTCAAGGTGCGACTGATGGTAATAGCAACTTCAAGATCCAGGGTGCTACGGATGGGCATTCAAATTTCCAGATTCAAGGGCCTTCAGATGGTGGATCGGCCACTTACAATGTAGAAGGACCGATCGATCGATATGGTCAGTCTACATATCAGGAAGATTATGCTAATCAGGGTATCAATGCAAAGGCGCTCCAGTACAACGATCCTAGCGGTATTGTCGTCAACTTTGCTTTATGAGCTTTATCACATTATATTCAAACGTTTATATCCAAAAATGTTCATATCCAAATCGATCTGACGTGAATATATGGTATTGAAAGGTTATAGAGTAAATTGGAGGTCATATGATCGTCAAGCACGTCCGCAAGCTCAGGCAGAACCGCAATATGTGCAAGCTGCGGAACCAGTTGCACGACCAGCTGCGCCCCGACAACGAGTGCAACAAGCGCGAGCACAACCGCAACCTCAAGAGCAACCGGAACCACAGCCAAATTATAGGCCTTACTCTAATGCACCGCCACAGATCCAGCAACTGCTCCAGTTCCAGCAGCAAATTCCGTACATCAATATAATTCCGGAACCATACAGGTTCGAAACAATAAAAATATTAAATAAGATTACGTATATAACATTTTTACTTATATTTTGTTGATATTAAGTATTATCTGTTATTACTTCTAATTACTTCTAATAATCCAAATACGCAGTTTCAATGATCCTTAATCAAATTGCAGATTTGACGAAGAAGCCGCAGTACGAGCTCAATCTCAACAGGTTCAGGAACATCTCAAGAAGTTGGTGCAAGAGGCTGCGACTGCCCCTCTACCTAATCCCGTGGTCGCCTCTGCACCTCGTCAAAAGTCACGCGGCCATTCCAGGAGCAAACGTCAAGCTCAACAGTACAATAAAATATCCCAGCCGCCGGCGGAACCACAACCTCAATATTCACCCAATCTACCACCTCACTTGCGCGAACTGCTAAGATATCAGGCGCAAACCCCGTACAATATAATTGCTAATCAGATCGTATATCGTCCGGAGAAGCCGTATGTGCCGCATCCCGTGGACCCACAGCAGCACCAGCAGCAGTATCAGCAGCAGCAACCGTTACAGCAAGCACAGTATCAAGGTCAGGGTGGCGCCTACGAGAGTCAAGCTAGCACGTATACGCAAGCTAATATACAGCCGATACAGGCGGCATACCAGAACCAACAATATCAACAGCTCGGCTATAATCAACAGCCTGGCGTAAGACCTGTCACCGAGAATCAGTACTGATCACGAGGTTCTTCATGGTCTTTCGTTTGTTTCAATTGATAGAACAAGTCTCTTTTAGGACTGGCTTCTATTATGTGATAAATTATGACCGAGTTTTTCCAACATTCAGTTTATCAAAAAATAAATGAGATGAAGATAAAGTATACAATGTTGCTATTATTTTATAAATTTATTACAAGTTAGATTTTTAAACAAAATTACGATCAAAAGAAAATCATAAATAATTTGAAATCTTGTATATCTTTTTTGGTTCTTTTGAAATAAAAGGGGAAAAATATTTTATTTAATGTAATACTTGTTAAATAATAAATATCTGTGTTTTGAACGGTGTAATAATTAGAGATTCTTTTTATAGAGCAAGTTTGAGATTATATGTATAAAAATATATCAATTCTTTATTTTTATTTTTTATTGTCATTTGAATTTTGAGTAAAAACATTATTCATCTTCCATTTTATCCGACATATAAAAAATATTTTGGCTAAATGTACATTCTAGAAAATATATTCTTGCAGATTTTCTATATATGGTAGTTTCAATACATCATAATGAGATAAAGCGAAATTGATATTCGAGAGTCAATTTTTTTCGTGATTTTTACAACGACAGTAAAATAAAGCCAAATGTTAGGCTTGCAATAATATACGATGCATTGATATATTTAGAAAAATATCGATAAATGTTTGAAGTAAAAATATATACAATAAGTTTACCTGTATTATAGTTTTTTTATTTTATACATGTTTTCACGAATAAAATATTTGTGATTGTATTCTGAAAATGTGTATCTGTTTTTTCATTTAACTACTATATACTTATATATTTTCATATATAAAAATTGTAATAATTGAGGATACCAAAAGTAAACTTTTTCTTATGCTTTATTTAACTTACAAAAAATATAAAATCACTTTTGCAATTGCATTAAATGATATATTTACATTTGCTCTTTCCTTAAATGTTTTAATTTTTACAGATTTATATCTTTCTTGATTATCGATATAGAAAACTGGATGACGCGTATGAATTCGGATTTAGCAACTCAAGATTTATAAGAAACATCTATTCTGATTTGAATTCATGATGCTATAAAAATAAATGTCATTATTATTTGTCAACATTAAATATGAACAGACATTTTTATTTTTATGTCAAAATATATACTTTAGAAAATTATACTTTAGAAAAAAAATATATTGTAGAAAAAAGTCATAAAAAATTAATATATTACTTATAAGATGTTCATTAATCCAAAATGATATCAATACAAAAATTATTTCTTTAAAACGACAAAATAAAAATATCAAGTGTTTGCGTGCAAAATAATTACTGTGCAAAGTGATACTTTTTGTCTATTTTTTTTCAACCAGTTCGAATTGAAGACGCAGAAAGTAAAGATTCTAATTCGATATCTGGTCTGGAGTAATTTTTTCAAAATGCATTTTCTAATAAGTTTTATAAGATAATTAACATTAGATTTAATAGATGTATTTAAGAGACGAGAACTAAACTCTTATTTTTGACAAAAGATAAATAAAGGCAAAGCAGTCACACACAATGTCGACTGTCTAGTACCATTTGTCATGTTTTAATATAACGTACTTTTCTTTCATCAATAATTTTTTAATTCTTTTTCCGCTATATATATATATTTTTAATGAAGATATATACATTTGTTTAGTATCATTATAATTCTTAAAATTGCTAACCATTAATGCATTGCTACCCAAGCTCGCTACTCGTAAAAGTTGAATAATACAATTATATCATTATATTATAGTGTGTGTGTGTGTGTGTGTGTGTGTGTGTGTATGTGTGTGTGTGTGTGTTACGTGGTCTGTCGTTTGTGGAACTATCTTTAATGAATACATTTAACACGATGCTACAAATGCTTTAAAATGTTTTTTGATTGATCGATTTGTAAAGTTCTTATTTCTGATTGGTCAATCAAAAGCATTTTTAATAAGACTTTGACTGCAGCCAGTTTAAGCATTTGTTTGCCTGTTTAGAGCATTTTAAATTCTTATATAATATATTATTACTAATTATACTAATTATACACAACAAATTATATTATAATTTTTAATAATATTTTTAATAATAATACTTTAATAATATTATTAAACATAACTTTTTCCAGTGAATATTTTCCATGTTTTATCTCAAAGCAGGGTTTTGTAATTATTTTAAGAATTGCAACTCAATCGATAACAATATAATATCAACTTGAATTTCAAGTCTACACCGAGAAAAAATTAAATCTTAATACATATTTTTTCAATAATAATAATTAAACAATTATTTACAATACATTAATTTTTTTTATATAATCATTTTATATAATCATTTAA
>NW_017259490.1:1574386-1582063 GCF_001594045.1 Atta colombica
ATATAATATATATATATGTATGCATTTATATATCTATGTAAACACATACACATATTTGATATAATCAAAATATTATTGGAAATATTGTTAAATACTTGCTATGATTTTACTTAATATACTATTGAAATATCAGTAGATATACTTTTATCTCACATGTCTCGACTAATTTTGTAATGAATTAGATGTAAATATAGAAATTAATATTGATACAATCTTTAAATATTAATTTATTGCTAAAATATCTAGATTATTTTTAATGAATATATAAGATTACAACATTATATTTATCGTTTATAATAATTAATATTCTGACATAAATGTAATTTACAGAGCATTATGTGTAAAAAATTAGGAAAAATATATTTTTAAGTTTTTAACAGCATAAAATACAATTTCTTTCTTTTCTTATGTAATTTTGAAATTTTTTGCGTTATTATAATGTTTCAAATGAGGAATATTGGTACGTTACGATTTAAGAATAAATTTCCTCG
Organism: Atta colombica; assembly: GCF_001594045.1. Taxonomy (NCBI): domain Eukaryota; kingdom Metazoa; phylum Arthropoda; class Insecta; order Hymenoptera; family Formicidae; genus Atta; species Atta colombica. The sequence goes on from NW_017259490.1 coordinate 1,574,878, forward strand.
TTGCTAAAATCGAACCATAATAAAAATCTTCATTTTAAATATTATAATAGCGAAAAAAAATTATAAAAAAGTTATATAAAACAGGGGAAAAAGTACAGTTTATCATGCTGTAAAAAATTTAAGAATATTTTTCATAATTTCTGAATTATGAGTCTTTAAGTAAAAATGATGCGATTTCGGCAACCTTATCCGATATTATGCTCTCATAGTATCATCCTTATTAATATGTGAAACGCATTATGTTGTAGTAGTTACACGATGCACTCGATTTATAACTTATGGCGAATACGGAAGCAATGCGTATATTCGTTTCCTGCATTAGCAGGCTTACCATTACGTGACTGAAATATAACGTATCCTTTACTATGAAGCAGATATCTATTACCGTGCACCTTCTTTCGTCGAGCACATGGAATGCCACGTTTCTATCGTGAACGTCGAGTTCGCGAGTAACCGACATATATTCGCGACTGCAAGTCTCTGAGTACAGCAATGTGAGATTGAATAAAAAATAACGCTTTGCATTTACAATGTAACCATAAGATCATTATCATTATTAAGTTTTATAATCTCTTTAAAAATTACAAATAATGTAATCAATAATTACAAATATATGTAAGCATAATAAACATAATTATAATTAGTCGTTAACGTAAAAATAAAAAAAATCATAAGGTTCTAAAAAAAGCTATAGATTGAATTTTTATTGGGAATAGTGATACTTAACGTTAGGCGATTGAAGTTTCGCTAGGTTGAATTATAAACATTAATATATTAAAACTTCTAAACATTAAAACAATTTTTTGAGGCTTAATAATAAAAAGTTAAAAGATAATTACGTTAATAGAGTTAAATACAGAAATAAATGAAATTGATATGCAACTATATATAAAATAGAACTGTAACTATAGAGAAACGGACAACTTTCACAAGTTTGAAAGAAAAATCGGTGGCATAATGTACAGTATAATGTTTAAAGATGGAATCACACGATGTTCGATTTCTTGAATGATAAGCATTCACGCATGCATGCACGCATGCATACTGCTATGCTTGCTTTGATGCATACAATCTGACGTTTGATAAATAACTATGAAATTAGCAATTATTTCTTTTGATTGGTGCATGCATAAGCTGTGAAGTAATCCATAGTAAATATAAAAATCATGTATATGCAGCATTCAATGCATGAATTCTAGCATATATCAGAGCACGTATGATTGTATGCATGCTATCATTCAAGAAATCAAGCATTGTGTGGTTTCATCTTAATTCGCTTACCATAATCAACGATTCGATATAGATAAAATAAAATTCCGATTGTAAAATTCGAGTTCGACATAATTATAAAAAAAAAGACAGGGAAAAGAGACATGGTTGAACCACTTTCACGTAACGATATTGCCATAATTTACGATGTAATGTGGAATTACATAAATCTTGTTGAGAGATATATATTGAATTTCGTAATAGAAAAGAATTTACTATCGTTGTCATTTCTAGATAAATAATTGTCATTTTTAAATAGATAATTTTCTTCATTTTCTGATTAATGTGTTACTATGCTGAATACTACACAATATGCTCTAAAGATCAAAAACGATTGAATCTAATTTTGTCTCGAAAAATTTTATTAAATCAATCTTACGATTTCTTTTTTTTTTTTTTGGTTAATATTGAATAATTATTTGCATAATGATCTTAAAAACGTATAGTATCTGTTTATATATATAATGTAATATAAAAATAATTTAAAATAAAATTAACAAACAAGTAGATAAGAAATAAAGTTTCTAACGGTCAAATTGGATCTTAGGTGCTTAAGTAATTTGGTATAAATTTATATACTATGTGTAGTTATTTAAAGAGCACGCCAAAATGATTTTTTGATCTTAAAACGCAACATGATTTAACTATTGCTATAGTAATATCATAAATTAAATTGACTGACAATTTAATAACTTGATGCTCAGATATCATAGAAAAAGCTTAATAATACTGAATAACATACTAAATCTGTGAATTTTATTGCGAAAAATTATAGAAATTATCTCAACCATGCGTTTTCAATGTTAGACCATTAAGGCAAAAAATTAATAAATATCAATTCAATCAATATTATATAAAAATTCATAAAAAAATATTAAATATCTTATTTATAATATAATATTTATCTTAATCATATATAATATGTTTATTTATGTACAATGAAATTTATTATTAGAGAATATAAATATTATCGTTCGAAAAATCTAGAATTAACTTATTAATAGTAAAATGGTTATATTTTTTCTTGATTAATTGTATCTTATAATAATATTTTTTAATAACAATTTATAATAATTTTCGAATTATCTTCATTTTGATTTTATTTTTTTTTAAATAGAAATTAAAGCAAAATTATTTTATAGTTTTCTGTATTTCACGAGGCATTGTATAGGAAAGAGACAAGTATGTATCGTGCTGCGCTTTAACTTTTCTAATGCCAACGTGCCGATCACTTCCTAGCGCAACTAGCGGTGACCAGCTAGCACAAGGCACATTCATTCGTTGAGTTGAGTTACATGACAACGGGCGGGGGATTTGTACGCGAAAAAAATCAGTTAAAACCCGTCCAACCATGAAAGTTGGTGGTGGCCGACGGTACGGCTCGATCCGTGACGACTGGGCCCCATATAGAAGTGCGTTCCGACGTGGCCGCCAGTTTCGTCCCGCTGCCCTTCGGATATCGTCGTTCAGCAATCATGAGATTCCTCGTAAGTCTACGCGATCATGATCTTAAAAGCCTCGCGAAGTTCCGCGGTGCGATGCACGCAAGAAGAAAGTGCGATTAAAACCGCTCCATAGAGCAGCCGATATCCGAGTGCTCGCTTTCTTGCTTTCCAATCTTGCGTTGATCGATAAAATTTCATTGCAGTTTTATTACTAAGTCTATGTAATCAAAGGAGAAAAAAGAGAAGATATAAGCAAAATTTTTTATCATTTATTGGAAGTCAAGTGTTATCTCCATTTTCAAGTATAAAAAAAATTGATAAAACCTGAACGAACCTTTAACGTTTTCTCTTTTCCTTTTCTCGCGGAAGCATCGATGTTCGGTATATTAAATTATTGAAGATGTAAAAATAAATCAAAACAAGAAATTCGATTATAAATTTGTAATTCTTTTTTATTTTTTAACATTTCATTCATCCTAAAATATTCATTTATCACAAATTCAATTATGTTATATAATTCTATATTTTTATTATATTATATAAATTCTATTCCATTTAAAGACAGTCAAAGTGTTATATTTTATTGACGATAAAAATTATAAAGACTGTTATCATAACATTATAAAAAATTATTACAAAAAGTTATTACAAAATTAATAGCGTCTTTATTTTCTAATTAAAAAATCGTTATATAATATAATATAATCACCGCGAATTATTTTGCACGCAATCGTCACGCTTCGAAAACGTCTTTTATTTAACTTTTATTTAAACGTATTTTATTTCTTCCTATAAACTCAAGTTTCATTGAATAAATATGTTGCGCTAGTTAAATTTATTAATTGTAATTTAGATTACATATCTGAATAATTAATTATTTCTCGTGATGCAAATGGCGCTGATACCTATATATGAATAATCAATGTCAGCTCTCTAGGAAATCCTATTTATATCTTGCAAATAAAGATTTTTTTAGCATTTTAATATAAAATATTTCTTTTATATTGGAATATACAAAATCGCATATATTCTTCCGACTTTTATTAATATTTACGTAAAGAATATCTAGGCTTTGAAATTTTTTTGATACAAAAAGCATTACTATTTAATACATTATTGCCTTTCAGTTTTTAATCCTTGTCGTGGCACCCGTGCTGGGAAGGGAATTCCACAGTGAGTAATAAATTTAGTGAATGCTTTAATTTTTCGATCTTCTATTCTTTTTATCGTTAAATAAAAATCAATTTTCTCATCGACAGCAATTTGCATTTATTCTCAATTGTCTTATAACCGTGTTACGCATTGGAGATTGAGGATTGCGAATTCAGGATAATTTAGAATCTGTGTCTGTGACCAATCAGTAGTAGTTTCAATCTGTTTCGTTCTAATTGGTTTGGAATTCTAATTCTCAATTCGCAATCCTCAGTCCAATGCATAATACACGGGCATTATGCCTATTCTACTGCATAAACGTAATTGTAAATAATTATAGTTGTAAGAATTACAGTCGAATATTCGATTCAAATTCGACTGTGACTGGTCAATTCTTCACAACTACAATCGCTTACAATTATGTTTACGTAATTGTGGAACTTTACAGGCCATATTCGCGAACGCAGACAAGCACAGAATCCCAATTACCGAGCTTACAATCAAGCACCGGCAGCGATCAAGCAGATATTGGCCGCGCAGCAGTATCGCGATCCGATCGTTCATCTTCCACCGCAACCGGTGCCAAATCTCGCGCCTTCAACGCCCATTGAGCCTCAGTACTTGCAACAAAACCAGCTGTCTCAGTATCGACCGAACGTACAAATAGGTCAGGCGCCTCAGCAGCCAACCTATAAGCAGATTCCCGTAAGACCAGCTCAATACAGTCCGCCGTCCGGCGCCGCAACTCCTCCACAACAATATAATTCACAATACCGTACCAATTATGCACCGCAACCTCTACCGCAGCAGCAAGTCGCCCAGCCTAATTATCAGTATTCTAACAATCTGCCGCCGCAGCTTCAACAGCTCGTGCAGATCCAACAAAACCTACCTAATGCGATTCCGAAAGGACAACAAGGATAATCTGCCTAATTAGGGCATCGGGATGACGATATCTATAAGACGCCGTTCCCTTTTTGTAAGAACATCAATCATTCATCCTCACATTTCGTTTCATCTATTGTATTCCTCAGATTTTACTAATGATGAATTGATAATCTATTCGTGATTCTCGCTGAAATTTAAAAACAGCTGTTTATTCCTTTTCGTACTTTCTAAAACTTTAGAATGAATATCATACTGAAGAATAAAATCTCTTGAAGATTGAAAATTGAACCACTTTTTTCTTCAAAATTGGTTCAACTTTTACTTTTTAAAGTGAGATTCCACTTCAAAGAGTTCAGAGATATTTTATTATTATATAAATATATCTTTATGTCAATTTTTTCAAATAAATTGAAACGAATAAATTGAAAAAAATTAAGTTTTAAATTGTTATTTTTATTTTAATAGTTACAAAAAGAAAAATTAATTTTTGCTAAAAATTATTTTTTATAATTTGTGTCATTCATTTTTTGATTTATTTCATATTTTGACATTCATTTAATTCCACTTCATTCCTCTCTCTCACACATCATATCATTTCATTCATTTCACAATCTCATTCAAATCTTCATATCGATTTATATAAATCATACATTGAGAACATGTATTGTACGAAATTTATAGGAAGAACATTTGTATAAATAAATTTTACTCGAGTTTCTCGAGCTAAAATCATACAAATCGTTTTATATCAAACCATTGCTTTAAGATTTTAAGATTACACTGTCATCGTTTATGTCAACTTTGAGACGTATGTTTGTCGTTTAATTATGCACCCCTTAATCGTCCCTTTCAGATCTACCGGCCACTTTCAAACATCGAGACAACCATCGCATTTCTTCAAACTGCATTTGTTCCAATACATGAATATTAATCGAAAACATATTTCTCGACAAATGCAATTAGAGAACACTCGTTTTCATACATACTCATAACGCATAGCACAGCTCAGCCGAGAAATCCGAGGGTATCATCGCACCGATGGTTCCGCACAAGGGGCGTATCTGCACGTCAGTCGTCACTCCGGCAGGACAGGCCAGAGAAATCACCCCCTTGTGCGTCACCCCCTTCCCACCGTCATGACGGTGGCCCGTATGAACGAATGCAGTCTTCACTTCACGCACCCCAGAGAGGCGCACGTACCGCAGTCACACCATCCCGCCCTATCCCTTCACGATTCTTACCTCCGTGCATCTCATGAATGGGTGCCCCCTCGCCGACAAACAGGGAAGAGGATTAGCGAGTCCATTAAAGTCGCGGACTCTATTATCCGGAGGGCACAGCCACGGTGACATCAACCGCTTGTCATTGGCGTAGACTATTTAGGCATTTGCGAACGGAACAGTCACTGCTTTAGGCCTTAGAAGTATAAGTAGAATTTGTTTCTGTATAGTGAGAAAAATTTTAATAGCTTTATTTCTAAACGTATTCAAGAATAATTTATTCTTTATTCTAGCCATCATAGAAAGTCTGTGATAATTATTTTGAATAACTGTATCTTGAATATTATGTTCTACATATAATCTATGATTTACTTACATAATAGATTTTATATAATTTAATTTTATAATCTATCTTATATCACTATGTACTTAGTCGTTTATTAATACAGTTGCATTTATATATTTAATATAAATTATGATGGATTAGATTTTTATGATAAAAGTGATGCAACGATGATTGTTGGAATCATTAGAAGATTGTTGGAAAACGCGCGGGGAAAGGTCCAGGGAAAAAATCGACGCCACTGAAAAAGCAGAGGGGGGGGGGGGTCATAGAGGCAAATTACAAAGGGAGGATTACCGGCAGCTGGGCTACCAAGCAACCATGTCTCTTCTAGCTCTCGCGAGCGAGCAGGCTATCCACCGTTCCATTGCTCGAGAGCTCTTTGTCCTTCGACGCATTGGTAACATAATTATCGGAGTTATAGCAAGCCAAAAACCCAAGCCGCATCCAAAAGGGGTGATGAGCGGTTAGACTGTGATACCACGTGTACTTACGTGCACGTGGAATGCGTCCATTAAGAGATTTATTGGCGAAGCAATACACAAACACAAGAGTCGCGTTCAATGATTTGAGAAATATTCTCTCAAAACATTTGTTATGTAAAGAATAAAGAAAATATCGAGTTTTCTCTTTGTATAATTTTATATTGTAAAGATAATGTATGCTTGTACTAATCTACTATTAGCGCAACTTCATTATTGACAATTTTCTTTTCTTGATTATAGTTAAAGTAAAAATATGTAATCATATATTATATTTTTACTTTAACGCCTAACTATAGTAGCTATTAAGCAATTTTATACAAACTATATAAATGTTATTATAATATGTAATATTGCATTGTTTACGACTGTATGTATGTGACACAT
>NW_017259490.1:1582163-1598263 GCF_001594045.1 Atta colombica
TACAAATATATTAGTGATTAGGAAAAAAACATACTGCTATAACCGTGTGCTTAATGAAGCCAGCTCATAAAGCGTAGTTGGAAAAGTGCAATGGCTAGTATTTCATTCGTAAATATAGATTACAAAATGTATTTTACGTAGCTTTTGTGCAGCTAATTATGAGCCTAACAAGACATAAATACTTTAGATAGTTGAAACATACGTTTTTGTTCGCAGATTTCACAACGGCTCGGCGGCGCTAACGTGTGTCATGTTTCCTTCAAAGCAATGCGAGGAAAAAGAGACAGGAGGTCTATTCATTCTCTCTCTCTCTCTCTCTCTCTCTCTCTCTCTCTCTCTCTCTCTCTGTCTATCTATGAGAAATGTCAGCCACTTGAATTCGAAAGTAAAGTACTTTGAATCTATATGAAGTATCCTGAGTTCTTTGCGCTTGTATTTATTTACAATTTTTAGATAAATCTTGATTTTTAATTAAAATATTGAGACATTAATATTATTTAAATTGTATAAGTATTAAAAATATTAAAATTCATCAGAATGATCTATGAAAATAATAGCTAAATATGTTTAAAATTAATTTTGATAAAAATCTTAAAATTAAATTAATTATAAATTATATATTAAAAATCAAATATTTAAAAAAGTTAGAAGAAAAGACACTTTGTATATTCGATAGATTCGATCGATTGAAAATGCCGGTGTACAAAGAACGATTGAAGTTATCTCATTATACTATTTTATTGCAACTTGTTGAACAGCACATTCACTTAAATACAAGTTTTATGATTATTTCTTCACGGTATGAAAGGAGTGAGAAAGGCAAGGTCGATATTTTTTAAAAAATTAATTTTTATGCTCTTTACAGTATTGTAATGTATTATAATTTATTTTTCTTTATTTTTTTGATTTTTATCTATTTGTAAGATACAATCTCACAAAATATATTTTCTTATAAAATATTTTTTTCAAATAATAAAATATATTTTTCAATTAACCGAATTAATCGAATTAAAAAATATATACTAATTAAATGTAAATCTTCAAATAGTTTAAAATATCAATAATATAAACGTAAAATTCAAATAAAAATATTTCTGTGTAATTTAGATGCTTTTCTAATGTAAGTATTTTTTTAACTTAGTTTTTATTCTTTTAGAGTTAAAAAATACAATTGTAGTTCAAAATTGTATTTTAATTTATACAAGATGTAATCATAATGGAACAATTATTTTTATATATGAATATCGGCATAATTATTTTAACTTTTGAAATATTAAAAGAATATGATTTTTTTTAAGTTAAGCAGTAAGCTTTCATAACAATCCAAAAGAACACAAAAAGCGTGTGAAACGGGTTGTGGTCTACCGGAGATGATTCCAATAATTGCGCTTAATCCTTAGGGTGGCGGCACGCGGCCGACAATCGAGTCCCCGGCAACCCTCTGTCTTTCTCTCTCCACCTCTTGACCATTTTCTCCCGCTACTAGCTTATTCCAGATTCCCTTCAGAAGTGTTAGCAATGATTATGATGGGATTTATTTCAATAACAGAGACACATCGCGTTTCTGTTTGTTATAATCGACGACACACCCATCTCACACGCGGCATATTCTACATGTCACCAGCAACAGTCAAGGATATCGCCAGGCATACAAAAATTTTCATATCGTACTGAAATGTATTTAACACACAAAATCGCTTAATTAAAAAATATAAATTATAAAAACAAAATGTGTTTTTCGGTTTTAATAATTCAGTTTATTTATTAAGGGACAAATCTGTGGACAACTAATCGATGTTGATTCTATCAACTTTACCAAGTTGACAGGCAATGTTGTCAGCTGAACAACGAAACGCTCGCGGGTACGAAAGCAACGTTAGATATTATTGGACGACCCTGATCTTTAGCCAAGTTACTGACCCTGTTCCAAGTCTTCAATACTATTATGAGGAGAAGCCAGACCGGAAAGATTCAGCATGGCCGACTAATAGTAGCGGCCAATCGCTGCACTCTTCATGACAGCTGCGCATCCCTCGAAAACTCGCTCGCTCACTGGTCCCTCTCTCTGCTGGCAACCGAGATATAGTACGGGATCGGGGGCCTAACTTTCTGATTTTTGCCTTACGAAGTCAGCCATTGTGAAAGGGGGCCTGTTCACCCGAGTATCAAGCTGATGTGCGTGATCCTTCATGTGGTCTTAAGTCGTAGCCGGTCTCATAATTGTCTGTCGCATACACGTGCTTTTTAACGTCTTAAACGTGCGGCGCTCAATATTGAGGGGGGTACGGGCTTTTGAACACCGATATCGCAAGGGAGGAAAAAGAATATTTCTGAAAAGCTGTCATGGTGTCATGTGATGTTTCTATTTTACGAGAGATAGAAATTGTGAAAGAAAAGCTCGCAAGCTTGCATTACCAGGCTTTTATTTTCATATACTGATAAAATTCGATTGATCTTAGAAATATTAGTGGATAACAATTAAAATTGATCCTTTTGCACTATGCAGTTTTTTTAATGTTTAAAATTACTAATAATGTTTAATAATGTTTAAATTTAATGTTAAAAATAAAATAAAATGTTTACTAAAATTCTAAAACGATTATAAATGTGTAATTTCTTTTGTCTCAAAATTAATATTATTTTTTACAAATAACCTTTTCCGAGATCTTGTTTGAGTAATGAAATACTTAGCTAATTGCATTTATTTCATATCTGTTTTTAATTGGGAAGGATATAATATTCGATACTTTTTTCATGCAAGCATATATTTTTTCATTTTTTTAAATTTTCTCTTGTCTTTTCATTTTTCAATTGTCGAAGAATTTCAGAGTATTTCAGATCAATCATAGTTACATCGTAATTATACACTCGTATATTTCATTATGTATCTTGCTTTAATAAGGCTTCCGTTAAAGTCTACAAGTTAATTATAAACTTTCGTGGTTAGCACACTGAATGTTAAAAACCAATTCAACCTGTTTATGCAGAAATAATATATGTATATCTATTTTATATACCATAATTTTAATTATGTAAGTAGTTGCTTGATATAATTACTAGATTATAGTGCTAGATTATAATTCTAGAATGTATATTCGATATACTTAATTTTGCATAATACATATATGAGTAGATTGTAGGCGGAAACCGTTTATGTAATATGATTGATGATGAATTCGATCACTCGTGCACTACATTAAATTAATGCATATAATGCTATCTATATTAATGCTATCTTATATAAAGTATCTAAATGTTGCGTAATAAAATCAACATTTTAACAACGAAAATTATTATATCTTAATATTAATATGTATATTCTATCGAACGTGACAACATTAAGTATTTAATTATTTAAAAAATTTATGTGCTTTTACATTTAATTTTGTTAATTTTAACGTATATAACAACTTTTAGTATGCACTTGTTTAATATAATACAATCGTATTCGCTATGAGATTAATATTAGATGTTCACACACAACACACATGAATTATGAAAAGTAGCGACAATGTTTTCGCAAATCTTTTTCTATCTATGTAATATTCACAAAATGTTTGAAAATGATTGCTCCGGAATACCGTGTACATACGGATTTCTCTACTATTGTTTTGCCGGATCGCATCGGGCAACAAGGGAATCCGGCAGCTGGAAGTATTCCCGCGACTCTGGCACGGCTTCTCGCGACTCGACGCTCGCAATTCGAAATGTTCCAGTGCTCGGTTGAATTTAGCGCGTTCGCGCCGTAAGCAAGCATCTCGAATAGCGCGTCTCACTTCGGCGAACGAATATTTGCACGTGCCGGGCGTTTCGCGTCAGGAATTTAATAAAGCGAAGTCTCGGCTCCGTGAGTCTGAGGTGGGCCGAATGCGTTGCGTTGCGTTGAGTTGCGTTGCGTTCCGTGCATCCGCGTTTTAAGCGTACCACTAGAAAACGACGGTGACGACGATCTCACCCCATGTCTCGCCCCCTCGCGCGGGCCCACTCACTAGTCACCCTCCTTTTACCACCCCCGACAATTCTAGGCGCACAATCACGCGCTCCTGTAAAATGCTATCCGGCTCCCATTGTCGCTTCCCGCTGCTGATGCGTCCATTATGTCTACTTGGCTGATGGGAACAGATTATGTTGGTCGCTGTCATTGAGGGGCTCATCACTGTGATGACACTGATGCTCGAGGCACGACGGAGGGTAGAACGCCTGTTAGACGCTTGCTTATTGTCCGAATAAATTATATCGGGGGCAAACCGAATCTTTTCGTAACGGCACAGAGCCTGATTTAGATCGCTTATTTTTTCGCTTTTCTTAGTTATTCATACTTAGAATTCGTACTCTATGATATGATGATGAATCAAGACGATTAATAGCTAGCAAGAATTAAAGATTTCAAGATGGCTTAGTATGCTATTGGATTCACTTAATTATAAAGATTTTTTTTCTAAAAAAATGGCAAACAATTCAATTTTTCTTATGTCACATCTACAAAAAAATTTGGATTCGTATTAAAATTAAAATATATTTAGTATTCATTCTTTTTTTATATAAATTATTGTTTTGGTTTCTGGAAATTAACAAATGCCTTTTAATAAAATTAAATAGCTTTTTTTGACCCAGTGATTTTGAATCAGTGATTGTGTTACAGATTTTGTCGTCAGCTCTAAAGGATTAGCTGAAAAATTAAAAACCTTTAGCTTTTGTATTTTTTTCTTTAATTCTTGTAAAGATGCGTTAGACTAATATTATACCAACATTCTTAATTTAAATTAATAGAAAGAAGTAGAACAATAATGTTACATGAAAACATTTTTAATTTAGATTACAGAGTTATAATTATGTTGAGAATTTAAAGAAATATCCCACTTTGATGGATCACATGGCCGCTAATTGACTAGAATAGCGGTCGCGTATGAAACGCGTTTTCTATTTTGTTACCTCAAAACAAAGCCAACAATGGCCCACAAAGCAAAGCGCAATTCATGAGAGGTCACTTGAGCGGCATTGACGCGGTCTCTCTGGGACTTTCTTTTTCCTTCTCTCTTTTTCTCTCTTGCTCTGTTCCTCTTGTCGTCTTCGAGGATCGGCGACGAAATCGAGATTGTAACATATAGTCGAGTGCCCTTTGTACAAGCACCAGTCATCATCGTGGGGCGCAATTACATCGTCGCCCCATTGTGTTCGAATTGCGTTTTGTTACTGTTACTTATACGATATAGCAATATGTATACCGGGATCAGGAATGATCGGTGTTATTGTTTTCGACATTGTTCCTCGGAATGAGCCGCGCGTTCTTTGAATTGTGCTGTGTGTTTTCATCGGAGCGGCTAGGATGGCAAGGTGTTGTCCAATATTGCATCGATGGGAACCGTTGGTAATTCGGCTTTGGCAATTCAAGGTGATTTTGAATTTAGTACATCTGTCATAAGTAAGCATGTCCATCGCATGTTTGATTAAGTTTTAGCGAATATTTGCACGTGCCAAACATTTCGTCAGGAATTTAATAAAGCACAAATTAGCTGCATATGCATCGATTAATTGAAATCGCCTATCACTTTCACAAAATTTCATAGAAATTATTTTAACTGCTAAACAAATTTTTGTATGCGAAATGTTTCAAATTGTGGACATTTTTATTTTTATTTTACTATACTGGAAAGAATATTTTTGCTGAAGTTTCTAAAAATATAGTTATATTATAAGATTATACAATAAGATTAAAAAAATTATTTTGTTTAAATCATTAAAGTAATTAAATAGGACGCTCAAACAAGTTGTTAGAATATTAAAACTTTTTGCGTTGTCATCAATGTTTAAGTATTTTATGCAATTATTAAGATGTCCAACAAAGTTATTTAAAAATTTTTTTTTAAGATTTTAAATATTTTAGTAAATTCTTTCTGTGTGTATAATTTTAAAAGTACAATATAAATGATAAGATTATTGAAATGATACTCTACAGAGAAAAATAATAATTTGTAGAATTTTTAATATTGTTTTAAAAATATATAATTTAGTAAATATATAATCTAATATATTAAAAACGTTATTTATATTGGTACACATATCTACATGTATTATTCGTGTATATCGCGGAACAGCTTTTATTTTAACTAAAGAAATTCCATAACACCAGGCCTATAGATCTGTGACGTTTATAATGCCGCTTCTCTGTTACCATCATTGTTACTACCGAAGTAGGTCGTCATTGTTCAGAACTCCCGGGATTATTATTCACTCAGCCGGAAACGTTACAGTGTTACTTGCTGAAGAGCGTTGGCCTCCTCGATTACGAGAGTAGGTTCCAGGGGTGCAGGGAAAATAAGCGAGTTCTCTCTCTCTTTTTACATGTCGTTCTTTTTTTAGGTGGCAGGCACTTTGTACGGGAAATGGTAACATATGCGGCTTGAGAGCTTTATTAAATCGAGATGTTAATTGGATGCTGCGATATCGCTTCTCTCTGTCTCTCTTGCTTCACGCACCCCATCGTCGCTCTCAAACAGTTTTGCGATTTAACATAATCGCCATCACGTTAAACTCGTGATTTTGATTAAATTTGTTAATTTTAAATTTAATAATCATTGTCTTAAATTTAACAAACATTATTTACATTATTATTTACATTATTTAAAGATATTAAAGACGTTATTTTCTCGGTATCAATGAAAAAATAAAATTTACATAGAAGACTATATTCCAAATTTTAATTAAAGTTTTTTCACAATTTTAATATTGTAACAATTTAAATATAAAAATTTCATGTGACACGTTCTATTAGAATTATCCTAAAACAAAATACAAATAATTTAATGTAATCTAATGATGTTTAATCTAATGATGTCTTCTTGATATAGAACTTTGATCTCTCTAAAATACAAAAATGGAAAAGGAAATAATTATGGAATTTATAGGTGAACCGATTGTTCGGATGGTCGACCTTGAATTAAACAGTAGCCGGCCAAGCGTTCAACCGCGTATAGCGGAATCCTCCAAAAAGTAATCCTCAGGAAGGTTGAGGATTTAAGGACCGCCGAATTAGCCAGGCAAACATTCCACCTTGACACTCGTGAAAGTTGTATAAGCTAAAAATGACAATTGTATTCTCCAACGTCTTGATTTGCAGAATCTTTCAAGAATTGTACCAATAAGTATAAAAAGTTCTAAAAAATATGTTTTATAAAAATCATATATCGAATATCTTCATATTCCAATTCTAAAAAAAAAACTTACGTTAAAAGAAAATAAGTTATTTTTATTAAATTGTGTTCCAAAACTTATTGCCAGTACTGAAAATCTATAGTTTGCGTTACATGTACTGTGTATAATAGATTTTCATTAACAATAAATTTTGGAATATAGCTTTAAAAGCAATAAATAAATAGAAAAGGTCGTATAAGTAACTTATAGAATTATATTGCGAATAGGTTTACCTCTCCTCTTCATTGTCAATATTTTCAGATATTTGTCAATTTTTATGCACATCGTTCGAAGGATGGATAAAAGGAGGATAAAAATTAGAATTGACATAAACATATTTAAGCACAAGGAAGTGTCACTAAGTGGTAACACTCGAAGGTTCGCTCAGGTGAGTAATAAGAGTTGTTCAGGCATAGTTGAACTGAACGACATGCTGATATTATTTCACATATCCCGCATCTCGCAATTTCGTGAGAATATATTCTTTAGTACTTTTCAAACATATTGCAATTGATAAATTTTTTCTAGATTTCGTTTCACACAACAAATTCTATATTTAAATTTTATTTCAATAATGTTTTTGCGTTATAATATAAAATAATTGGAGGACAAATATATAAAATGAGGATCGAAAGAATCTATCAATGAAAAATATCAGAAAGCCTGCATCGGTTGTTCGGATGCACAGAAAACTTTTTATTTTCGTATGTTACATTGCATGTTTGCCGATGCAAACTTTGATGGGCTTTTTTGATATTTTTCACTGATAATTGGAGAATAAAAATACATGACTCAATGTATATAATAATTATTAGGAGAGTTGATCCTAGAATTAGTTGATGTTTTTCTTCGAATTCTTGTTTGTGTAGAGAATTAAATAACAATATAAAGTAGTTGAAATTTGACGAGAGAAGACGATGTAACAAAGACCTTGAAAAGAAAATCAAACTTCTGAAATAACAGAGATCTCCAACAGCCATTAACAAAGACGTCGACATGGGTCTTAAATCCGTCGACTCAGACTATTTGCTCGGATGATTACATGTTGGCTTACCAAGGCAAGAAATATACAAAATGTACAGCATCAACAGAATTCGGTACGGTCCTTTTTTGTGCCGATTATAGGTCAAATCACCATGAAATGCTACGTATTCTGTTGGCCCCAATAGCCAGGTAAATTTTTGAACATACAATCCCTTTGCTTTTTCTCCTCTACTATAATGAATGGAAGGTAGATCTTTATCTTCTTCAGTCGTGCTAGATTTTCATAAAAGCACAAACAAATACATCTAAAATAATTATCTTGCGTTATTCAATATTTATAAATATTTGTAATGGATCTTAAAATGTGTGCGTAAAACTATCAGGAAATGTGAAGAAAGAAATAAAGATTGTAGATGTATAACATTTTATTTACATATGTTGAAATCCTATTTATATACATAATTATGTTTTTGACATGTGCATCTCAATAAGATATTATTCTATATTTTCTTTAGTTATCATAATTAGATAATTAAAATGTAACGAAGATGTATCATTTTTACATTTGTATTTACATGCGTTTGTATATTTTCTTTAGTTTTTTCAGTAGATTATTTTCATCGAAGCATTTTATTCTTAAAACATTTTAAACAAATTTTTTAAAATTAATTTTTTTGCACAACTCCAAAGCCTTGGAAAACATAATTTATTCTGTCTCTGTTCTTAATAAAACTTAAATCTATTATGATCATTCTATTCTCGCACTAATATTTCACATAAACTATATTTTTTTCGATTATGTAATCGTAATCCCAATTGATGCATCTTTCTCTTTTTTTTAGCATTGAATTCGATTGGATGCACTAATATACAAGTGTAATTGGATATACACAATACACTGCAGATTAAGGCTTGTTATCTTATAATGAAATAATACATAAATAGAAAAAAAACATTTTGTGTGTGTGTGTGTGTGTGTGTGTGTAAAATATAAATTTTGATCAATTAAATGTTTAATATATATTTAACCAAACAAATGTAATAATTTGAGCTATACATTGGACAAGTTCAAATCATTTATACGTGTATATACACTTTTATGTTAATGTTAATATGTTTTTAATATGCATCAATATGCATTACCTACATACTGTGGCCAATCGAATTCGCAATAAATAAAAACTGACATACTAAAATTTTCCAATAAAATTGTAGAATTATTATTAGTACATAAATTGTATATTTGTTGCATATGCAATTTATGTACTAATATATTAATAAAATTAACATAAAATTTTTTACATTCTTTCTTTCTCTTAGAGCAATGAAAAGAACAAAATTAAATTTAAAATTAAAATTATATTTAAAATGTTTCTCTTTCTCTCTCATGTAAATAAAATACGTTGATATTGAAGGTTTAAAAAATCTTAATCGGTTTAAAAAATCTTATCTTAAAGAATAAAAATATAATAAATAAGTGCTTTCCTCAATTTTCATATTGCTTTGTCGGGACGGATCCGTTGTGTTAGGACGCCTTATACACGTCGCAGATAATCCTTTCGATTGGAATCACGCCAATAGTTGTTCTGAAGAAAAGTTCCTCAATAGCATGTGCAGATACGGAGCGCAGGGTAGGCAGTAGCAATAGTAGCTTATTGAGTCTAAGGGTTCCGTAAGAGGCCCCGCTGAGCCGTTGTCCTAAAGCTAATTGGGCGCTGTCCATCAGCCGGGCGACGCAGATCGCATCCCTGAGTCGACTTCCGGGACTAGGTGAGTTACTGCTCGTACTCCTACTGCTGGATACCGGTTCATTATCCAGACCGGCTTTGAAAAGCACTATCGCTCTGATACAGGCAAATTCATGTTGATCTAGATTCATTGCGTGGAAGCCGGCCAGAGTCTCTCGAAAACGGTTCACTTCGATCGCAAGCCCGATACTTTGAAGATTCAACGATAAAGGTGTGGGATCCAGGGTTGGTATCATTTGCGCGGCGGCTAACAGAAAGAGCTCGCGCCAGGAAGACTCAAGCAACGTCAGCTGATCCTCCATTACGAGATTTGTTCCCGACACCAAATCTCGCGCCCAGTGCACGTTCAGAAAGAGTAATCTCGCGGCCTGCTCGCATATAGACTCAGGATTGATCGAGGGTATAAACGGCAACTGCAGATTCGGGATATTCGATGGCATCTAAAATAGATAATGCCTTCAATGTTTTGTCGCTGTTAAAAATATTTTTTAACTTTCCTCAAGTCTACAGAAGCGTTTATATCTTACAAAAGTATTTAGATCTTATAAAAAAATTTGTCTAGATTTTATTAAAAAATATCTAGAAGATATATCGCACTCCCATAAGAAAAGTGACACAAATTGAAATTTTTCTGCTATATTTAATATATTTCAATTATATTGCCAATTTTTATCAATTTTAAAATATGTAATTTTTTTTCTCCCGAATAATTTTATATTTTTTATGTTACTTTTCTTAGAGTATCTATGCGATATATAAATTCTCCAAAAGAACATTTAGAAAAATTAAGCAAAATTAGCACATTACATTAGATATTAATATATATTAGATGCAGACGTACTTTCGATACTGTCAACGCATTGCAATATACCGGATGCGGAAGAGAGGGATGGGGCGATGGTCTAGGCATGGAGACGCGTGGTTCCGATGGCGCTTTAGGCAAAACAAGATCTAAAGCCGTTGGTGCCGAGGCTACCATACTATTCATAATTTCAGGTTCCTTAAAATATAGAGCCATTTGTCTACGAAGTGTTGAGTTCCGTGGGCCTCGTTCGTGCTGCACAGCTATAAAAAAATGATATAGTTTCTCGTAATGACTTGTAATACATTAGCAAACAAAGGAAAGTGTATAATAACTAAAATGTTTCAGAAGAGATTTACTAAAAAAACATTTTTAAAAACGGCATGAATAGAAGATAGCTAGAACGCCTCAATTACCATCTTTGTTCATGCCGGCCTGAATGCATTTTGCCAATCGACAGGCACGACATTGATTCCGATGTGTCTTGTCCACCATACAACCCC
The DNA here is from genome assembly GCF_001594045.1 of Atta colombica. Lineage (NCBI taxonomy): Eukaryota > Metazoa > Arthropoda > Insecta > Hymenoptera > Formicidae > Atta > Atta colombica. The sequence continues at coordinate 1,593,392 of NW_017259490.1, forward strand.
CCTCGGATTTTGCCTTGCACACGTATTGACGATTCCGTCTAATCGATCGCTTGAAAAAGCCAGCACATCCGTCGCAAGCAAATATACCATAATGCTTTCCCGAAGAGTGATCCCGACATACTTTACAAGGAATATCATAAAGAATGCGGCCTGAAACGGAAAAAAAACATTCCATAAAATGACAGTAAAATAAAATAATTTCACCTACGTGCAAAATTTATTGTTTCCAAAATTAAATTTAATAAAATTATTTTATTGACTTTTCTTGTAACAATTAGAAAGATCTGAAAAATGTACGAAGTGAGTGCGAGCAACTTGTTTCTCCATATTATTGCATATTCCAACAGGTAGCTGTCCCTTTAAAGAAATGTTAGCGTAATTTGATCCTCTTGATTGACGCGACGTTTTCGCAAGGCAGCGACTTTAGTAGTCTGTGGAAGAAACGCGTTGACATGAAGAGACACTTCATCATTCCCTCGTCAATCAATTCGATACAGGCTTCGCGTCAACTTCATCGCGTTCAACGAAGGAGTCGTTGCCGGCCAACGAGTAAGCATGCCATTGTCGTTGACAATCGGTGGAAAGGACGCGTTAATCTCGGTGAAAATGTCGGTATTTTGGTCGAAACCCGTTTACGAGCGACAACACGAGCCTGCTGAATGACGTTTTGGACGTGAATGGATCGATTTGTCGCCAATGGTTCACGCAGGAGGGAACATGGTACAATGTGCACAGACACACGCACACGTTGCACATGTAAACTCTTGGCCCTTGGGCGCGCGGATAACGGGAGGGGAAGTTGGGGGTGCGTGCGTTTGTAATGAGGGTACCAACTCCTTGTCATGGGCTCCGCCTACGCCATTGAGACCGACGAGATTGTGAATGGGCCTGAATAGGCCGGATGTGGCTGCTGCATTCAGTGGTCCTAAGTGAGCAGCCAGAAACACGATACTTTGCTCGATATCGGGTCTTCGATCTCTCCCGTCGATTTCTTTATCTCTGTTGTTATTATAGTCGCGATGGCGGCCAGTGCAAGAACAACACGCCCAGAACTCGTTTAATATCTTAAATCGCCAGTATCGAATGCGCGCGCGCGGTAACTACCGTGCAACAACCTGTTGATTGGTGTATTCTAACTAACCCACACAAAAAACTTAAGCAATAAGACATAAGCGTTAAGCAAATCAACGTTTTAAACTCATTCTACGCTCATTAAGCGTGGTCAATTCGTGTGACTTAAACTTACACTTACAACTATGTTCACATTGTAGATCGAACTTTAGATTTGCTTTATAATTTACATTATTGTTTTACGGTCTCTACTGTGATTGTCCAATTCGTTTACTGTTTAAATTTTTTGTTTGTCTAATAAGCCGTCTACATTAGGCATTTGGAGTAAGCGTTCGTATATTGAACGATTTAAAAGAGCGCATTGATACTAAAGGGCACTGATATCAGTATTAGTTCGCACCAATATCAATGCGCTCTTCATCCTAATGAAGTGAACAACAAGATTCACGAAATATTAGCAATGGATAAAAACACGATGATAACCCGCAATCTTCTGATATCTTTGCAGATAATACCCTGAAAGCCTAAAAAGCCTAAAAAGTTATCAAGTTAACAAATTAGTTTACTTTTGATGATTTATAGAATAATCTTTATCTAATTCATTCATAATACAATAATAACTAGAAAATTACGTTTTTTTGAATTATGTCGCTTTCGAAGTAAGGGAATGACATAAAGTGTAAAATTTCTTCGTATACAAGTATGCGACATGCTGTAGATTTTTCAATATTTTTATTTAAAATCATCGCACATATTTTTACTGTACAACCGGACCGAACCGAAATCGGAACCGAAACCGAAATTGTACCCAAGTTTATAATACTGAAATCGTAACCAAACTGATAAAATTTTACAATTTTTTCCGATTTTTAATTTTTTATCTTTATCCTTGTTGTCTTTATCTTTGTTCTGCCTGTTCCTTCGTCCAAATCACTAACGTTCAATCCATCGTCGATAGCTCTTTTAACAATCGGAATGCAAATTCCAAATTCTCATATGATATAAGAAATCTGGCGGGATCGCGTAAACTTTTTTTAAGATATTAACATTTTTTAAATTTAAATCTTCCTTACCAATATATTGCAAGAATTTATTTTAAGTCATGAAATTTAAGAATATGTAGACTTTATATAATAAGTGAAATCTATCCATAAGAATAAAATAAGATGTAAGAAAGGACCGAGAAAAATGTGCTTAAAATAATGTTTACGTAGTTTTTGTTCAGAATCACGTGATCAGAATCAGTTGATGCATTCAGAATTAGTTGATATTTTTTTTCGACTAGATTTTCTTGAACAGATGAACATGCTCTCTCTCTCTCTCTCTCTCTCTCTCTCTCTCTCTCTCTCTCTCTCTCTGTCTGCTCCCCCTTCTCCTTCCACTTTTTAATAGAATAAATTAAAAAAATAGAATAAAGCGAATAAGGAGACTGTAAAAAAACTATGAGTGTAACTTCGCGCTACACCAGTTGCGTGTAAGTGCTACATCAATGCTGCATTACAAAAGTATACACATACATACATCATGATGACTACGCTATTGTGTTTAATTTTGCTGCCGGTTGATTTAATTCTGCTTCCATTTTCAAATTTTTAATGTCACACTGGCTCTACACCGTCTATTTCGTGTAGCAAAACCCCACTTCGTGCATAAAATTTGCACTACACTACAGAAACACTGAATGAATTCGCCTATCACCAGCCAAGAAAACACGCTACACTGTCTGAATATTGTACTGGTAGGCGATAGTGCAGCCAAGAGAAAACGCTATTAGTGAATCGAAATCGGAGCAGAACTAAAAAAAATCTTTCAGTCCGGGTTCTTGCTTGAACACTGTACAATATCCTATAGTAAATATACCTATTATCATCACATTTTACCATAAATTTACTAGGTGTTAGCAGTCCAATGTGACACATAGAACTTTGTATTTACTACCAGGCTTCAAGTTATAGCAAGTTATAGCATTATACGTGTCTACCATTTCTTACATACTTCGATTGTCGGTAATAGCGATAAATCGAGAAGTTTCCCGGAGTCTCACGCACACGCGAACTGCTCTTTTCTTTATAGTATTCACGGTTAAAAGGCGCTCCCTCTTCTTGGCAGCATATGTGATCGAGAGAAAAGGCCTCGATGTTCCTGCAGGTAAATCATTAACGAGGAGTTACAGTAATGCGCAAAATGCGGTGCATATGTTGAAGCGGAAAGCAGACGGGTTGCGGCCGGAATGACAGGGCTGGGCTCCCTCGGCCCTCGTCGCGGTGGACAAGGAATGTCCACCTTTTCTCTCCCTTCCCAGAAGGGAAACTCCAGGACTCGCGCGCGGACACACATCGTACACGCGTGTCCACGATCGCGGGCGCGCGTCGGAATCACGCAACGCGTTTCTGCATCGCTACTCGCCATCACGTGGTCGTATGAAATTTGCAGTCGGCTCTCGAGTCACTCGCGATTGAATTTTTCATCGTCGAGGAACCGAGGAATACGCGACTGTATTCTTCGGGTGATGATCATCTTCCTTCTGTCACGCGTCGCGTCAAATATTCATGTGATATTTATAGTAACAATTGCGAACGGACTCTTCCTCCGTGTCCTCTTCGCTGAAATAGAGGGAAGAGAAGAAGAAGGAGAAGAAGTTTAAGGGAGGAGAGAAAGCCCCTTTACGGGGTTGCTGTAAAAATCGCGTGAATATTTGATGAGGCGCGTGAATGCGCGCAAGCGCGCGTTTTCAATCGCGCATATATGAGAAAAATACTGTCATTAGTCCGGAGGTGTGGCCAGCAGAAAAAAGGGGAATGTAAAATCGTACGTTTGGCGTACGAACACGAAGACGGTAAGTATCGCTCTAAAGCGCGAGCACGTGCTCCCCCATATCAATTATTTCATTTGAACTGTGGCCACCGACGAAAACGGTCCCGAATGTCGCATTACGTCAGAATTGTAAACTTCAATGGAAATCGACACGTGGATATGTGGAACATCCGATATCTGAAATTCGGTGGCGAAGGGGAATAGAACCTGGGTTCTGCGAATATATATATAGCCGGATATGTAATTCACCGGCTAGTGGCAGTCTTTATTTCGACTGGCGTTTTTCTCTTTCTCTCCCCAAAAACCGAAAGTTGCTACTATGTATCGTGATCACGAAATTAAGGGAAAAGTTTGTGTTGCGCGCATCCCCATCGGTGCACATTCGCATGCAAAGGGTGAACGAAAATAAGAGAAAGGTGAGAGAGAGAGAGAGAGAGAGAGAGAGAGAGGGGGGAGGGAAGGAGAAAGGGGGAGAAACGCGGCGTAAAATATGTCCTCCAGCCAAACTTTCGTTGTACAAAATTACGAACTTCATCTAATTGCAAGGGGACTGATAGACTGAGTCTCCAGTCCGTAAAACGCACGTGACTCGTTTTATGCTCGGCGACAACGCATTATTGTCGCGTCGCCTCACTACTCGAACGAATTTTGTCGGCAAAAAATAATCGTCCTGCCGTCAAACTTTTTTTATATTGGTTTTCTATGAATTTTACTTTGTAATACATTTGCATGTGTCGGCGGGAATAAAATCTCTTTCGAAAGTCATTATTTATGTATGTTGTGATTACATATCTATTAAACATATCTATTAAACTTTTTAACATCTTAACATTTCGTTCATAAAATATTAATATATTAAGTTAATATAAAAGAATTTTATATAATTTCGAAAGAGAGATATAAAGAATCTTATCTATCATTAACTCATTATTATGTGTTCATATGGTTTACAATAACACATATTATTATTAAATTATTTATTTATAT
>NW_017259490.1:1598363-1638864 GCF_001594045.1 Atta colombica
TAGTTCGATGAATGGAAGCCTGAATTTTTTCAGAAGCAAAAATTTTCAAACATTTATTATTAACTATAATAATATTAATAATTAGTTATTATGATAGTTACAATAAATGTTCAAAAATGTTTGATTCTAAAAGAAAATTTCCATTTATCGAACTAAAAATTTTTTAAATATTTTTATTAGAGAAACAATAATAAATACATTCTGCTAATAAATTTTTAAAGACTATTCTATAATGTGCTTTTTGTTTCATGTTTCTTGCTTTTTATCTCTTGCTTTTTTCCCCTTTGCAACCATTTTATCGACAATTGTATTTCTTGCTACGTATTTCTTGTTTCTTTTGAAGTTTATTAACTTTTATCTCGACATAAAACCGGATAAAAAACCGAATAAAAAGCAAAAAGACAATATGTAAAAAAAATAGCAAAAAGCAAGAAACAGAAAACAAAAAGTACATTGTAGAATAGGCTTAAACATTTTTTTAATTTAGCATTTTCGGGCACAAATTTATATGAATTTACTTAATCTTATTAACTATATAATTTTGATCTCGATATACAGAGCAAACATCTGTATATCTGTTTACTAGTTATATTAAAAAAAAATCATCGCAAATGATAGAAACAGATATACAGATATAATTACGCATAATTTTTTTGTAATATTGAATGACTTGTTTCCCATCGTTCTATCATTTCACGCGCCATCAGGTGGTTCGTGGTAAACGAGTATGGGAATATAGTGACATGTGTTTTAGAGCCAACTGCTTGCTATCAGTGTATGTTCACATGTAATCGATCTAAAACAATGTCTATCTGTCATCTGCTCGCCGCACAGACGCGAAATGCCCTTTCTGCAATTTGCAAAGATAGACTTATCCCAAAAATTTCGAGAGACAAAATCGAATTTTTCTCGAACAATGCTTCATAATTTTAAGAATTCAATTAATTTTATCTTATCATCAATTTGTTTATCATCAATATGTCGTCGTTATCGTTACGTATGTCTTAAAACAACATATTATAAATTATTTGCATGTAAAATAAGTTAAAAAAGAAGATGCTAAACTTATGCTACATATTTATCTTTCTATTTACAATTATCATATTATAGAAAAATTGTAGAAACAGATACGAATAAAGTTACACATAACTTCTCAAATAGATTTGTACAATGTTTTAATTAGCCCAATATATTACACTGATTGGAGACCAAATGACACTGTGTTCAACCACCCGCGTCAACCTGCTAGTCGACCACTACAGTGATTCGTTCTCGCATCATTTTGAACCATCTGTCGTTATTTTCTCATGGATGACCTACGCTCAGGGATGAATCGTTTTAAATGCACGGTGGTTCGCTACATTTAAAGGCCACATGTTTATTATTTCACACGAGATGAAATTAGCATGCCATGGCAGAAACCATGAGAATTGGTAATTATAATAAGCATGTCACGATCGACAACTTCAATAGATTACGACAGGTATATGTTATGGAAATGCATACACTGTAAGGCTTATTATTGTGTTTATAGATCTGTCTGATTGTAATCTTGATTTTATAAAATAAAGTTATAAATTATAGGCCGGTATTTATAGTCCATTTCTTATTTCAAGGATATCTTAAATATTTTAAAATACTAATATTTTAAAATACTAATACAGCTCTATGATTAATTCGTGACATCTTAGGATTACTTAAAAGGATTTTAAATATAAGAATCGACTATACTGGCTATAATAGGTGACTCAGAATTTTTTCTCTGCACTGAAGACAATAAATATGCCAAACTAGAAGTACACTAGAGGTAATTTGGAATTCAGGTAAAATCCTACAAAATCACTGTCGTTACTATACTGGCTATAATAGGTGACTCAGAATTTTTTCTCTGCAGACAATAAACATGTCAAACTCGAAGTTCACTAGAGGTAATTTGGAATTTAGGTAAAATCCTACAAAATCACTGTCGTTACTAGAGTAAAGCCTAATAGATACTTTTTCTTAAAGACTTATATAATTTATTTAATTTGCAATCTTAATTCCTATTTTCGTGTCAATTTTATGAGAAATATATTCAAGATTTACCTCCAAATTTTATCGAAAGTCGATTTTGCTCATTCAAAAAAAGGATTCCTAATATGAGATACAAAGGTTTTCTTGTATGAGATGGTATCTCACAACAGAAAATTAATGGAAAAATAACGGAAAAAATAAAGGTAAGCTTTTAATATGAGATACAAAGGTTTTCTTGTATGAGATGGTATCTCTAACAAAAAACTAAAATAACTAAAAATAAAAGGTATGCTTTTTATACACGTTTTTGTTATATATTTGTTATATGTTGCATACAAGTAAGAATAAAGAATTCGAATATTACATAATAATATAATATTATATTATATAATTTTTCGATTCGTGTGTATGCGAGTATGTGGGTATGTGCGTGAGTAATCTTGATAATAGAATCATCATTTTTAATATTTTCGTTCAATAGTATGCTTTGAGGTATTGAATGTTCTCATATTAGCTAGGAATACTCTAAATATCTTATATTACGACTTCCATGCCTTGCGGTTTCATGATCACTAAATCTAATCTTTACAGTTAAATAAATCATTATATTACGTGTTTTCTTATTAATACAACTTTACTCTCTCTATCATTGCATGCAGACTTTATTATCAAATATTGATTATATAATAAAACAAGATTTGAAGACTAAATCAACCTCAATAAAACTCGACAACATTCAATGAAGAATCTTTTTTCACAATTACTATACGCATGATTTAATAATGTTTTCTATTAAATATGTTTCACTCTATGAGTAATAAATTCATAATAAATCAATCACAGCTTATTAGTTTAGCAGAAATCTTGCTATCTCATATTGGGAACTTATCCCATAAGCGATCCTAATAGATGCTAGAAAAGGAACAAAAAAGAAGAAGATAATAAAATTGTGAGAGAAAAACTAATATAACATAAAAACAATTTTTTATGTTATCAGAAAATGTACATAAAATAAAAAATATACAAGATGTCCCAAATTTAAATAGCCAAATTTCAAAGATCGATAAATAAATAAATCTGAATGAATACGTAATAAATAAGTAAAAAAGTTTTTTTCTTAGAAAAGATAAGCTTGTTTTTTGCTTCATTTTGAAGAAAGTCGTAAAAAAAGATAAAAAGTAGTTCTCGTTATTTATTATTTATTCATTCAGACTTATTTATTTTTCATTCATTGTCACTTGCTTAATGCAGATATTGTTTAAAATGTTAGCGTCTTGCAACAATATATATATATATATATATACATATATATATATATATTGCGTTTTTGCAGCCAAACTGATCTGGTCAACGTAATACTGATAATATCAACAAACTGCTGCCAGAAATATGACAGCCTATTGACGTGCTTATTGGTAGCAGATTGGCGGTACAGCTAAGCAGCATTTGCATTTCGGTTTCTACTATTCAGTTTCAGCTGCTAGGCTATCGTCAGATACATTGCTCCGCGCGCAGATACAACTCGGTTTCTGTCATCAATCTGCTATAAAAGTTCTGCCGACAGAATAGAAGCAGAATGCGACCACCATTATTGATGCCAGTTTATTGATGTTTCCGATCAAGTCTTCTGCTAATATTTTACTAACATTTTGCTTGCTGAAAAAAAGCAATTTTCTGTTGTTGCAATCTTTAGAAACATTTATCTCATCGGTGAAATTTTTTCATCAAAAATTTAATTTAAACATTTACCTAACAATAAATAATATATTTATACATTAATGCAAGATGATAAAATAATTCTTTGTTAACTGTTACTGTATGAATAAATACAACAGTTTATAAATACAAGTAATTAATAAATACTAGAATAATCATATTCAAAAGTCTTGCAGCTTAAATGACGCTTTAAAGTTGTAAAGTATGATAAGAGCACGCGCACGAAAAAACAACGACAAAAAATTATTAAATTAGATAACGTTACGATTCTACGATTGCGCATTTATGCGATTCCGTTTATCCTTTTCTTAAATCTTAATTTCAAATACTACTCTACATTCGCATTTTTTGTAGCATTAAACAAAGTGAACATAACTCACAGCCTATGACTAATACGATACAAAAGCAGCATAAATAATAAAGAAAAAATTTCTTTTAGAAGAAATTTCTTTCAGAAAAAAAGAAGTTTATATAATAAATATGTTATTCATCAGTTTTTCTTAATATAGATGATACTCAAAGAAAAAATTTAATATTAATGGAGAGTTCGAAATAAACAAAATTATATACTCGGAGCATTAATAAAAAATAATATGCTAAATTTAGAAGTATTTTTCATTTCAACAATTGTTTATACTAACATTATTTATACTAAAGGTACAAACATTTGTAAAATGTATGTGAACCTTTATAAAAATAATTGCAGAAACTGTTATGTATATATATATATATATAAATTTCATTAAAAATTTGATTTAAGTCTGATTGTTATTATTATTAAACAAATTTTATTAGATTTATTTATGTGTATAATGTAAGACGTAAGATAAATTCTCTTCAGAATAACACAATCGTAGAATAATCGAGAGTCTATCAATAAAAAAAAGTAATAAGAAAAAAATTATTAAATGGTTAAATCTGAATGGAAAGTTTAGTACGCGGCGAATATATTCTATGCAGGAAAAACATGTTAAAATTTTTAGAATAAAATATCAAAAAATATGCTTAAGCTTTCGATGATATTAAATAAACATAAGATTGAGAGCTATTTACTCGAAGAAGCCGGCATCTTTGGCGGTGAAACTGACATATGTGGCATCTGTGACTCTTGATTCTGCATCCTCGTGATCGTCACTACACAATAGTCATCGAAGAGGCTCGAGCGAAAGACAAAACCAATCGCACCGTGCACACAATGAGATTTTTTCTCAAAGCCGGACTTTTCGGACGGCTAGTCTTTACGTGTTTTACGACATCACTTTCTGTGGCGGCACGCTAAGGACTAGCACCGGCGTGAAATTTGACTGAGAGTCACCTTAGTCGAGACTTTTTGATGCCAAGCGCCGATAGTGAACAGCTTTGATGCTGCTATGTGGAAAACGTATCTCATTGGCCGAGGGCTTCCCTACCCTCGGCAAAGGGCGGATCTGACGAAAGGAGTGGTTCGTTCCTAACGTTCGGGGGTTGAACGTCATCGCTACGAGGCGACGGGAGGGTTGCGTCATCATCCCCGCCACTGTGAATATCACTTTGTGAGAATCACCTTTGAACGAAGGTGAGAAGAAAGATAGCTTCCTCACACCCCTTGCGCATGGAAAGCTTATCGTATTTTATGTTTGTTTTCGGCATAAACAAATCATAGGTGGATAGAAATCAATTATTAACGTTATTGCTGGCAATTATTAAATTAACTATAAATTTTAGTAAATTCAAATAGATATCTATAAAATTTTCTAATCCAGTACACACAGGCATCTCTTTACTTATGACAGGGTTGTGTTCCGAGATTTTAATCGTACATAAAATAGTGTATATAATACTGAATGTTTTTTTTCTTTTATATGTAATATTTTTATTACTAATCATAAAAATTGCTCACAGTTTTATGAATTGTAAAATAGATTGATGCAGAGTGATTAATTGATAATTTTTCAATCCTCAGAGTTGATGATGGGTCTATTAAAGCCAATTATAAATATCTTTGTCAAAAATTGAAAACAATTCAATTTTCTTTATGGTATATTAGCAAATTTAGATTATTCTTATTTAAATATATACTTAATATTTATTTCTTTTTAAGCAAAGTATGTTACTTTGATTACCTAAAATTAATTAGTATTTTTTAATTAACATAAATTAAATGGATCTTATAGATTCAGCATCAATAACTGTGTTACAGCTATTGACGTTAACTCGTCAAGAGAGTTAATATATAAAATATCAAACCTATTATATCTGAATATTAGAATCTATCGAAAAGATTTCTAATTGAGATTCTTTACTTAGTGTTTACATTTTGTCTTGTGAGATAAGTAGTTCACAATTTTATGAATTGTAAAATTCAACAGATGATTTAATATAAAATGACTGATTTGCAGTGTTGCATTGATATAGTAAATCCGTTTATTTGAATGCTAAGACAAGCAGCTGTATTTGCAGCATCATCAAACAATTCTATATTAAAAATTCCCACAAAAGTCGCTGGTCTAGTTAATAGCTCCTAATTCTGCGGCGCCGTAATTCTGGACGTGTTCTGTTTAGGACCGGAATTAAATCCCTCGCTTTCGCGGCCGTTGAGATTCGTTGATGCGTGCGCTCGGAAGAAGCTCAGGTAGAGGGTAGACTTTTGTTGAAGTTTCGCCATTCAAAATGCCGTGGAGATACGTGGAGGAGGTTAAACGGTGGAGTGCATATACTTGGAATAATAGATACCGCCAGATGCGCTGCGCCTGACTCCCTGACTCCATCTTGAATTATCTCGTGCTCGATCCCTATGGAGCTTCCCCCTTCGTGAATGTGTATATATGTATATGCGTGTGTACACGCGTGTGTCGCGCGCGAAACAGGGTTGGGGCGCGAGCTGTTCTTACAGTCGGTGAATTACGCCAGGAATCCGTCATAACCAATGTAATATAGCGGAGATTGGATCTCTCGATGGCATATCACGCTCCCCCTCGAAAGAGTCCTACTTGAGTTGATGTTATCTTTGCAGATTACACCAGGTGTATTTTTATGATGCTTCGCGGGAAACAATGTAAAGGCACTTACACTGAGGGTGCTTTGATTAGCCTTGTAATTAATCGTGCGCGTTATGAATTCTTTTTATCGATCCAAGTTTTTAATTATTAAGAAGGAAAGATTCTTTTGGCATTATTTCTAATGGTATAATATCCTTGATAAAATTAGAAGACGGAAAATTTTGTTAGAACACTGTTTCGATGTTTTTTTTTAAGGGAAATTACTCCGAATTATATATAACTGGTATTATTATCTTCCAATGATTACAAAGTAAAAATAAATTGGAAATTACTTGAAGCGAAAAAGTAAGTTACATTTATTTATAAATCTTTTATCATAGACACGAATATGTGTTTTACGAATATTTATATGCATTTTTGTAATCTCTTTTTAAACATACTCCAAAAACTTTATATATAATAGAAAAAAATTTCTACACAAATAGAAACGTATTTTTGGTTCAAGTTATATATGTATATGTTTGCACCCTCGACTTGGCCGCCATTGAGAGGTAAGCCCAATGCGGCCGAATATTCATTCGACCATGCATCGTTTTAGCTTTGGTGCAATATGTCAGGATAAAAGATAATCTACGTAACTGTCTCGGGAATACGGAGCCTAACAATAGCCATGTTGCTTCTCTATTTCTTGAAAAAAATTTCGCGAGACAAATAAGAAATTCGAGTCGTTTTGTCAAGAAGGCAAACGTATCTAATGCTACTGAAATTAGCATTTTTCTGTTGTAACTAAAAAAACAGATTCTATCAATACTATTGCGCAAAAATTGATGTATAAAAATAGTATCGAAAAAAATATTTTTTAAGACGATATCTTTTTTTGATGAATAAATCTGATCTTGATTTTGATATATTTTCAGAACATTCACTTTAAGTAACTTGTAGAAGATTTTAATTGTCACTTACTTTGTTTACTAAAAATATATAAAATAGAATATGCAAACAAGTGTTGAATCTGGATAATCTAAAGTCATTAAATAAACTCTACATTATTTTTATGTTTGTCGAACGCGGAAAATAAATGTATAGAAAAGAGAATTAATAAATTAAGTTATTAAAACAGAAAGAGAGAAAGAGAGAGAGAGAGAGAGAGAGAGAGAGAGAGAGAGAGAGAGAGAAAGAAAACGCGCCTTTTTAAATTTTTTTTTACTGAAACAAAACGATTGTGTTGTGTAATGATAGTTTTTATAAGATTCAAATAAAATCTTTATTTGATAATAAATATTATTGCAATTAAATATTATTGCAATTACAGTCGATGGCTAGAGTGAATTTGAAATGTGATTACACATGCGACAAATTAAATTTAATAAATTTTTTACAGTTTTTTAAAATATTATAATTAATATCATTAAATTATTTATTAATTTAATTTGTATTATTACTACCTCAGTTTAGTATTAGATTTCAATTTTATCAAATCGGCGCTTATATAATTTAGAACTGTACATAATATACAGCTATGCAGAGGATATATATATATATATATATATATGTGTGTGTGTGTGTGTATATATATATATATATATAAATTCATTCATCGCGCGGCGATGAAATTATTAAAAATCACACACAGAATACACAAGAATCTAGATTAGCCAAATAAAACATTGTCCTACTTAATTGCATATTTCTACATCAACGAAAATTTTCTGATTAAATTTATTAGAATTCTAATTGAGATAACTGAAATTCTGATTGATATAATATTTCTGGTAAAATATACCAGAATAATTATATCAATTAGAATTCTAATTATCCCAATTAGAATTCTAGTATATTTAACCAGAAAATTCTGATTTGCCCACCAGAATGACTAATCCAACTAGACCATTTTTCTCAATGCATATAATATACATATATGTATTATATAACAAATCCAACTTATAGTGTGTCGAAAAAAAGTAAAAATCTAATTAGATAAAGTCTCAGTTAGATGAAGAAATAAACTAGAAATTTTCTAATGTTTCATTCTTTTATATCTCTATATAATTTTCACCAGTCGAAAAATAATGACATAGTTATGGACTATTTACATTTTGTTTTGACTCTTTTTTTATTACTTTGTAGTAATTTTCCTTTCCTAAGTTTCAGGTAATGAAATGCTAGGTGCCGAAATGTGTTAAACTGTACCCAAGCCGAATTCTGTTTTTTCTTATCCTTTCTTGTAGTTCCTTTGCCGTAGATGCCGTAGATGCCGCCATAGCGTTTATAGGACTTTCAAAAAATTTTTATCACAACTGCAAGATGAAAAGAACCGATAGATTTATTTTGTTCTTACATCGAAAAAAAGATATTATTAAATCTTATTTCATCCTTATATTATAATTATTTTGATCGTTTTATATAATTTATTTTTTTATATTTTGACGCTAACAAGAACTAGAAATAATTTAATTAAAAATAAATAATTTAATTCATTTGATTCGTGACACTAGAAGGATATTAGAGTGTTTTATTTATTATTTTCAAGCAGAACAATTCAGTTCTTACATAAAATAATTTGTCATAAAAAATCTTTAAAAAATCTCTACAAAAAAATACCAGGATTGGATAAGTTAATGTTTTTTTTAACTGAATAAAGTTAAAGTTAATGGTTCTACAAAATTAATAAAGTTAAGTAAAAGTTGAAGGAATAAAAAATTAACTTAACATAAATTAAGTCAATATTGAATTAATTTTTTTTTAACTTAAGTTAAAAAAAAGTTAATTTTGAAAAAAATTATTTTTTAAATCATAATGTCCTAATTTTTCTTAAAATGAGATTAAATAACTACAATATAGATTATTAAGTAAGTTAAATTTTTAATTTTTTTATTCATATGTGATGTAAGTATATAATACATAATGATATAACTATATAAGTTATATAATTTTAAAAAAACAGCCAACACACAGGGAAGATACAAGATCAGTGATTATTTTTTAAGAAGTCTTAAGGAAATTGACCGATTACAATCGAGAAGAATATTTGACTATAATTGATCAATTTCTTATTTACTTACGGCTTAAAACACCTATTGTAGATCTGGACTAAGGTTTATGGCATAAGGCATAAACTAATCAGAGAGCTGTATTAGCTTAAGAAATTACTTAAGATGGTTTTAAAATACGAACAGAATATACGCTCTTAGTCTTATTATTTTTACTTAGTCTTATTATATCTTATTATTTTTCTAAGATATTCAAAAGAGATAAAAAAATTTTTTAACTTAAAAAAAGTTAAAAAGTTAATATTTAAAAGTAATTTAGTTAAGTTAAAATTTAATGCATTTAAAATTACTAAGTTAAGTTAAAAGTTATTAACTTTTTAACTTTTTTTTTAACTTTTAACATTTTAACTAGTTACTACCCAATCCTGAAAAATTCACATAAGAGAGAAGAAAGTTTTTTGATGAAAGCAAGTCTTGGTACCTAAAGTAACATTCAAATGAAATATACAAATACAATTATCAGTTCTATAAACTGCACTTTTCATTCCTCAGAAAAAGATAAATGCCTTTTAAAAATAAAAATAAAAGGATAATATTGTCAGATAAAAATGGATTAAAGATCAAATAGAAGCTTGTGAGCAAAGAGATGACACTTTCACGTGACGAAGAATGACACATGAAGATTAAGAAAAGATGTCGATGACTACAAAATCTGTGTTAACAATCGATTTCTTAGACTTTTTAAGTAAAAATATTCAGCATTCAATTCTTTAGCTCGTCAAGAAAATGCTTTTGTAAATCATATATCAGAATTTTATTAGGTTTTGTGACCTAAGAAAATTTTACATTCTTTTGAATAATACATCTACTTTCATAAATCGCTCGTAATATTATTGTCATGTAAACAAATTTTTACTATAAAAATATAGTAAAATAACAGAAAAATTTATTTACATTTCTTAATATTTTACATTTGAGAACGAGATCATTTAAAAAGGCATATAAGAGTCTATGCTTTTATATGTCTTTTTTTTAATAATATGATAGGAAATATGATGGTATATATTTAGATGAAATCAAATTCTATTTAATTTTATTTTAAATATAAAATAACAAATAAATAAGTTAACAAAAATATCATTAAAAATATATAAAATTTTTAATTCTCTTTTTTAGTAGGATTTATTGAATACAAAATTCTGTTAATAAGATCTCTTTTCTTCAATCCATTTTAATTAATCATCAGAATTCTAAAAGTCTAAATATATTATGTTGTTCTATTCTAAATATATTATGTTGTATATCTCTATTATTTAACTGTTCGGTATTATTAAATTTTAATTTTATACAACGTTCTAATTCTATTCTATATACTTTTGATGATACATGCTTTTTTTATTGATATCTAATGAATCTATACTATGATGCAGCGTGAAAGATATGAGATTAGACAATTATAATTTGCGTGATCGAGCAAATCGTCAGTTCGTCTGTGGGAGACGTGACGGAGTGATTAGAATAATGACGGAGCACCTACCTGTTGCTGTCTCCATTTAGATACCATCATGTACATCAGCAACGTTAGGATGGCAATATTATGGGAACTAACAAGCATATGGTCGGGTCAATATCGCATAAACGCGAGCTCGCATCAGTGATGCCCTCGCATTTTACCTGATCGTTGGGGGAGTAAAGCGGGAGCCCTTTGACGATGAAATCAAACGAAAATCCGCCATATGCGCGAGCTCGCGCTTATGAGAATACTTGAGTTTCCGATTAAAGGTAATTTGACATGGGAAGTTTGACATGAAAAGCGCTTTGCGCGATGTATCGGCAGTTCACAAAAATTTCTCAACGGGTATAAACTTTATAAGTAATTTGTTACATTTATTTTAACTTTCTATTTTCTCATAAAATCACAAAATCACGAAAATAGAAATATTATTCTTACAAAAATAGTTTAGGATCAAATATCTTTTTTCTAGTCAAACATTGATAGATTTTCACCAAGATTTGACAGTACAACGTCATAATGGTGACCCGTCGACTTTTAACCCCTTCCGGCTGCCCGGTGACTATGAAGTTCTCCATTATGGAAGACAGAAATGGCGGAAAAAAAAAACGAGGTCGCGAAGACGTTGACGTCCGTTAGTCGGCCGGAAGTTCAGTGTTATGAAAATCAGACGTTGTGTCGGTTGGTGTGGCATACGTAACGGACTTTTCGCTGTTTTCGCGTTCTTCTCCTGTTCTCCTGTTTCTCAAAGTGGGCGGTACAGAGTGTAGAGCGACAAGTAGTTACACCGGCTAGTAAATCAGAAATCAGAGACGGCGCACCTTGAGAAAGAAGACGAAAGAGGCTTCTTGAGGAATACCTTACAAGACGCGCATCCATCCTGGGCGGAGACATCCGGCCTCTTGTTACGCATTCATCTATGCGCGAGAGACTGCTTGAGATTGTCGTTATATCAGAAGAAAAAAAAAGAGAGAGAGAGAGAGAAAGAGAAAGAGAAATAGAAAGAAAGAAAAAGAAAGAAAGAAAAGGCAAGACATTCGGTGGGAACCATTCCTGAAACCAACTTGCAAAGAAGGATTTTATGATGCAACGTACTTTTGATGGAAGGATCTTTATAGTTTGAATTTTTTGTGAAAAGATTAAGTTTCGATTGAAGTATGTTTAATATAAAAAAATAACAATCGTAAATCTTGATATTTTTAACATAATTATATAAAATAATTTATATGCATGACATAATTTTTATTCATAATTATACATTTCAACTTTTAATATTGTTGAAAATATATAATATTGTTGAAAATGTTGATGGATTTGTATATTTCTTTAGCCATAGTTATATATTCATTCCCTTATGAACGTATCCCCTTGTTTACATCGATGTCATTTAATTTTTTAGCATTTTTTAGCAAAATGATTTCTAGCAAAAAATTAATACGAAATAATTTCTACTATTTTTTAAATAAAAACTCTTGAATTTTACATATGATTATACACGTAATATAGTGAAATTAAGTTGGATTTTCTTTATTGAAATGATTTACTTTGAGATTTCTGCATTGCAATGGCCGTCCATTTCAACGAGACCACTCCCACGTCGGACGCTTAAGAAAAATGTCTTCTTGCACGGATCATGTGGGCATCGTGCAGCATGTAAGAAGCATCCCCGTCAATTCTCGTAGTCGTCCACAGTGACTGTGAAGCGCAGCTTTCAATGGCTGCTCTGAAAAAGCGCAGCGGCCCCGACCAAGTGACGTAACTCGAACCCGCTGTCAGCACTGACAGTGTGCTGACAGTCGATTCTTTGTCAGCATTGTCGATCTCACCTACTCTTACACTCATTTTATTTTCGTCTCCTTCTTTTATTCGAGATAAAAGTAAATTTTTTAAAAGCTGATCTTTTTATAATTATTTGGATGATTATTATCAGCGGAAGTTAAAAATATTCTCTTATCCTCCGTAAAAATTTTCTGTTATTTCAATCATTTTAAATAAACATCGTTTAACTCTACATTTTCTACTATCACTTTAAATGTAAAAAAATGATGATTAAAAATCATGGTAAAAATGTAAGGTTAATAAAAATATATAAATAGTTAGAGTTAAATCGCGAAATCCTCAATATATTTTATTGTGCTATTCAATGAAATATACATTGAACATTTTATCACTTGAGATATCTCACTTTTACATTCAGATTAGATTACACAACGACTTTAATATGCACTAAGTGGACATTAGTTCTGTTATTGAAAAACATTATTAATATACAAAATTATATCTATCATTCTATATTATAATTTCTTTTTCAAAATATTGTGTTTATTTTATTTTCTTTTTGTAATTCTTTGTGTAGTTCTTTCTTTTCTGTCTCATCTACTCTTCTCCATGGGGTCACAATCTCCTCCTAACAAACTCTCGTCATCCCTTTCACAAGTTGCGCGCCTTTTTTCGCCGGTTCTTCTTACCCTGTTAACGAGTGCCCCCGTTGTTCGCTCCCATTTCGCTTCTTCTCTGCTTCTCGAATTTCCACTGGCGGCGTTTCGCCTTCCCCTTTTCATTCGTGTCCTCGCCAAGGCAATTCGCCTTTTGACGAAGTGCTTCTTTAGTTTGGAAACGCATGTTCATTCAATACTCCCACACCAAACAAAGAGCTTCCGGAAGCGTCGTGAGATTTAACTATCTCACTGCATCGCAGGTAGTTGATGCTGGCTGATTTATCCACTTCACGTCAAACCTGTATACAAAAATTTCTACACGAAGAAAACGCATTTCTTTGTTTAAAAGAGACAAAAACAAAGTGTTATTTTATTATACATGTATAATTTGATACTCAGTCAGACATCCTGTTAAAAAGATGTTAACATACTGAAAAACCGTAAATAAATTTATTAAAAAATATCACCTCGGTCGGGAGAATATAAAAAAATATTTAGTTAATAGGTGCTTGCGATGTCAAAGAGAAAGTGCAAAGAGAAAATGCTAGGGCAAAATATTTGAAAAAAGATATATAAAGGTACTAATGATTGTGAAACCTTCGCCAAGTTGTACATCTGACGGACAATCGTAAAAGTCGGCGCCATAAGCATCATAAGATATTGTGAGAATCTTTGGCACGTCGTAAAACATAACGGAAAATGATTCATAGTATAACTTAGGTCACGTTACATATTTATTCAAGCTCACGTGCAGACGCGCACGCATTAAAAAAATATAATTTTATAATTAATTATAATTTGAATTATAAAATATTTATATAATTAATTGAGAACTTAAAAAAATTTTTACGAATTAAATTAAAAATTATTTGGCAAAAATGAATAAATAGTAAGATCTTTTGCATCTATTTTGTATAGATAGATTACTTTGCTATCGTAAGTGTCATTAACGAGAAGCAGATAATTGTTAACCAGTAGTAGGTTTTATTTAATCGGTCGCTATCAATCAATCTTCCAATTTTATCGACGGAATGACGCGAGATAAACGAAAGATAGGAAGAATCCATGCGGTGAGACGTGATTCATACGAAGTATAGTACGCAGAATTCTAAGGCAAGGGATGGCGTGACGAAGAGAGAAATTCAGGGGAGAAAAAGGAGGGAAAAAACGAAGCGCACGTGTTTCTTGTATGGGAGTGTTCACACGAGGACCATCGTCCTCGTCGGTTAATCTAATCATTCGAATATAAGGTACATCATGTATACAGGATGTTTCTTGCTATCTACAGATTCTTTATAAACTATTTGTAATGTAATTTTTGCTATAAACATAATCGCTGATTATTTAATTTAACTAATCTTATTATTATAGCAACAAAATTATTAGTCTTTAAAAAGTTTTAGTATTAATTATTTAATATTAATTATAATAAAATAATGTGTATATAAAAAGACATATATGATTAACCCCTGCTGCGTAAATAATGTTTTGTAATACCTATTTAGCGTAAACGAGAACTATTAATCCGATGTGTTTAAGATAATTAAAAAAATCGTGTGTACAAAAATTACCTTCGTTTGTACGGTAAGAGATAAGATAATTTATAAATATCTTTTCCTTTAGTGCTAAATGTCCTTAACATTAATATTAAATATTTCAATATAATTCTTAATTTATTACTTTATCATTTAATTTGCAACATGAGAAATCTGGAACAGCCTGTATATTAAGGTGTGCAGCATCGTTCCTTTGCCAATTCCTTATCCCGCGATGCCGCCCTCGGTTACGACGCCTGATCTCTATTCGTTCCCGCGGCATACGACATTTCGCAGCCGTGTCAATGCGACCCCCGTTGAGAATTCCATTATCGCGGTTACGATTTATGCTCGTCCCGACTCGCGAATGACGTGCGGCGCACTCCTCGTTGAGATGAAAGCGAGCATCATCATCCTGATCCCCCTTTGTGCCTCGCCGATGGCGCGTGGAATGTATGTCGCAGAGCGTGGGTGGTTTCCATAAGCGACGCTATTTTCGCGCCATGCGACCTTATTATGCGCGGTTGGACATCGTCTGATTTATAGCGATCGAAAAAATGACGGGTTGGGAATCGCGTGATGTGTCCCGAATGTGATATTATACATCAATGTTTACACCACAATAATTAAGAATCGCGGATGCATCCTAATTGTACTTTATGATTTTTAATTAAAAATTTCTGCGACTAAATGTATTTTCCTTGAAAAACATATTTTAAAGCGAGAATACAGGTCTTAGTAAAAATTCATTACAGGAAAATTATCATTTGTCTTATTGTTACGTACTTTTATTAAAATCGAGAAATCTGAGGCAAATTTATATGCTATAAAAAATTAATACAATAAAAAGAATATTGAAAAAATCCACCTTTAAATATAAACATATAATAGATAATGTCAATATGTGTGACGATTAAATTGACTGAACTTATTATTAAAGTATCCCGCGTTAAACATACTTATAAAAAAACAAATTTCTGTGAAATGAATAAGTTTTTATATATAATAATTTATAATGAAGTGCACAAGAGATGTCATAGATAAGGATTAATAATAAATAATTTTTGAGTTATAGTAATGTTAGTAATAAAGTTATAGTATGTAGAATTTGCATTTTTGATACATCATAATTTAAAAACTATCCATTATTGAATCTTGTGTCTATGAAATCTTTTATTCATCACATTATAAGTTATTATATGTGAAAACTAATTCATTACACCAAGATTCAATTTTCCATATAATTATAATCCTTTCAAAATTAACTATTTGTATACAAATACGTTGTTTCTTATCCACTTGCCTCTTTAAATTTGCTATGTATGATGTGAACTTGATGACGCGAGAGAGATGTAGTACCAGATGTTAATGGAGCCGTTAAGGATCGAAGAGGAAGGGGATGTATGCCCGTCAGAGATCAGATCACCACGCCTTCCGCGACATCCACCTATGCGACACCCGCATGCGCGATGTGCCCTGCGATGTGCCTTGTGGTGGTCGTTCGTACCACAATGGTACACGTGACGTATACTTAACTGTACGCGATACATGCGACCTGTTCGACGGGGGCGTATCCTCGCATACCCCACGTGTGAATTTCTGCCGGCGCACTTCGTGCAACAATGTGCTTGGGATTCTATATCATTACAGTTAATAATAATATAAATATATATGCACATAAATATATGTGTTTCTGAAAATAGCGCCCGATTCTGAACTGTGGTTAAATTTTGGTAATGTATACACTAATTATATAGTGCAAATTTTGATCAGTTTTTTATTTCTCAACAAGTAATAGATATTTATTGTAGAACTTTTTATACTTGGCATTGAAAAAGGATGTTTTCCAAAAAATGCCATTACCCTTCAATTTTTAGAAATTCCGTTTTGAATTTCTCATGTAATGCACAATGATATATACAATATATACATATTATAAATTTAAATATTTGTTACGATATAAATATTAAATTGCTTGTCAATTTAATGTGTGATATTACAGTAATTCAGTTGCACTTCTAAGGCCGAATTCATGATTAACTCTTAATCGAGGTTCAACTTGTTTCTTATCTCTTTTCAATTCTAGAATTGGAAACCACATTCGTTTATTTATTTCTAGAATTGGAAACAATATCCGTTTATTTATTGATACATATTGTGTTTTCTTTCTTCAAGAATATAGTTTCACAAAATCGGAACAATATGGAGAACAGAGAGAACAATACAAAAAAGAAATGTTGCGCATCGATATCTTACGCCGTTATTGTCTGTCATTTCGCTTACGAGGAACAATGTATGGATAATTATTAATTTATCGTACTGTCATGTATCGAAAACCATGAAGAGTCGACCGGCACGGAAAAAATACGAGGGAAGCGCCATGCCTTTAGCGTCGCTGAGTACGAAGTTGCGGTGGAAATTGTAGAGCGCGTCATGCAACCCGCTTGCACGAAACGCATTCACCCTCGCCTCCATACACGTGGCTCACATGAACGTTCATGAGAACTCGCGATGCCGTGCAATCGTCATATGGAGCTCATTAGTCAACTAGCCGATGACGCGCGATACCATCCACGCTTGAGTGCTTTTACAGTCGACACACATGAACGCATCAATAAAGTAGTTCGAGCGAATTATCAGCGCGCATTCTGTAAATTAATATAGAAATAAAAAAGTTATTCGGTCAAACTGTCTTCAGATAAAAGACTTAAACGCCGCTTTCAAAAATTATACTTTATACCAGAAAAAATTTAGTGCCTTCAGAAAAAATGTTTAATTGAAGTATTTTTTAACAACAACCAAATATTTTGTTTGTACAATAAAGAATTTATAGTTGCTTTTGCAAAATACATTTTTCTACTTTGTAAATAATAAAAAAGTATTTGTTTATATCAAACAAATTGTTTAACTGAACAATTTAATTTGCATAAAAAATTACACTTTTATTTAATAATATATTTTGATAAAAAGTTTTTGTTTGGTATATTTTAAATTTTTATTATTATAACAAAATCTTGATTCATATATGTAACAAAATGTTTCTGCAAGTAATAGAGCATCTGTAAAATTATTTTATAATATATTTTTCTATGTTCAGATTTGAAACATACAACTTTATCGTGTCTACATAAATCATAAGTGAGAGAGAAATTCATGACGTATTCTATTTTGCATAAATCACATGTAAGAAAGAAACTCATGACATATTTTATTTTGTAATTTGATAAATGTTTAGCGCGAAATCGCTGTACTAGTTTCAACAGGGTAGAATATTATACAGCGTCTTACAATATCTGCTACTTTTACTACATTGATTAACAAAAAAATTTTGATCAAGTAACTCTAACCTGCAGAATAGGTATTATAATTTTTGACGTTAAATTTAAATATGTAAATAAAAATATCTCATCATGTCAAATTTTTGGATGGAACACATTTTTGAGGGTTTCAATCACATGTTTCTAAAAGATCTAATGTGATAGAACATTTTTATTTATCTTCGATTTGGATTCGGCATATCAAATATAAGAAATATTTTCATTATTTGATTAAAGTTTTTTTCTTTCTCTGTTGACCAATGTAATGTATTAAAAAAATTAAATTTAACGGATCTATGATTGAAACGAGAGAAATTCGCGATCGCGAGAAAAAGCAACAATGGCAAACTGTCGCTCTGGAATTAATAGAAGCAAGAGTAGCCGACGCAAATTCCACAATAGCACGCAGCGGGTGCTCGCGATATAAATATTTGTCTCGCGAGAGAGCACGAGAGGGTGCCAGGGCAAGTGCGAGTTGCCGCGAGGGATGGAGTACCTCGAGAAATAATAATGTACGCGTGTGTAAGCGCGTATGCGTGAATACGCGAGGTCGGGGAGTTCTTCAGTTGGAGTCGGAGAAAGCCCTCTCCGGTACTCGAAAGACAAAAACACCTTGGCCAACAACAGCCCGCATGTCTTCGCCTTTCTGGAGAGTTTGTGGGAAAGTTTGTCAGACTTCTCCCTGCCTTTCAGTCGATTCTTCGCGGAAATATTTATTGAGAAATGGAAATTTCTGTAATTTTTATATGTATAAATAATTATAATATTACAATAATTTCATTTAAAAACTGTATTTCGCAGAATTTTTAATAATTAAAGAAATGTAACTTGTTTTGTGATTTTCAAATAATTACTTATTTTATTTTAATTTTATACGGCCTTTTATCTCTTACTTATTATTATTATATTATTTATTAATTCTATTTTTAATTTTAATATTTTATTTTATTATTCATTTACTATATTTATTACTTCTTTATTAATTTCCAGACATTAATAAAAAAAGTTCTCAATCTTATCAAATAAACATAGAATAATTAACGTTAAAACTAAATGAAACAAATATTCTTGAGTAATTAGCAATGGATGATGATTGATTCGTTCATAAATGCGAGTAACGTCCGACATAAAGATTTTCATTTTGCCTAGCGGATCCTTTCTGAACGAAAAGCGGTCCACCTCTTCTTGCCGACGATCGTACGTCTATATTCACAACGGCGCATAATGGTGGATCCTCGGGATGGCAAGGACAAATCACTTAAGACCCGACGCTACCGAGTGACGTTGGTATAGCGCTGGTGCTCGATAGCTCGCGATGTGACAAATTACTCCTCCATTATAAGTCCGCCGATGACATGCAATGTCGGTGATAAAATATGGAAGGCGTTCATTCGTCGAGACTTAATTAGCAAAAGAGTATCTGGGCGTCTTAACAGTAATAATAGATGGAGGTTCGCTTACTTGCGCGACTTTAATTGCCAAACATCAAATAATTATGATAAACCGAACATATTGAAGCGTTTTACATATACAAATCGAAAGAAAACTAAATTTCGGAGTCTCCACTTTTAATTACTTGCTCGTATGATACTTTATACAGTTATTGAGAACTGACTGAGTTTATTGTGGCCATTTGTGATAATCTTTGCTGTTTGATAGCGAGCTGTAAGCTTGATATATAGTTCAGATTTCTTCACGAAAAGTGGATAGAATAGATGGATAGCACAAAAAGTAACATAGAGTTTCCATCGTTGATTTCGAATTCGGATACAAAATTTAAAAAAATGGCTGAATCAATATAGCGGATGAAAATGCAAAAAATTCTTCGTTTTTCGACAAAATGTAGTTTTACATTGTTTTCGAGGTCAATGATTTCAAACCAGACACAAAATTTTTAATTAAAAAATGACTAATATGATGGATGCAAATGCAAATTGGTATTGAAATCACCTTTCGGCAAATGTTTTAGAGGGTATTCAGGCTCGCTAATTTCAAAGTTAAACTACTGCAAAATCAAAAATGTTTGACCCAATGGCAGACAATTTGGCGGGCAAAAAAGTGCGTCGATTTTCAGATATATTTAATGGATAGTATTTTATCTATCAGTTTTTAAAATTTAATTACATGACCATGGAATAATGTGGATGCTTTGATCATTAAACGCAGAATTATTAAAAGTCTTCATTAGATCTACAATATAAATTTGAGAAAAACGTCACATAGGCGTCGCCTAGAATAATAAAGTTTAACGCAGATTTTCTGTATAACATAATAGAGCCACTATTCGACGCCAATGTTAGTGTCACTATTAGTGACCTGAAGAACCGTCATCGAAATTCACTCGTCTTTATATCACGCAGCAGCCGTTAGATCGAATCTCAAGCCAGGCCGGAGATCCGGATAGAGATGCGACGACATTTCCACTTCGTTTTGTGGGCGTGCATCCCAAGGAGTCCACAGGAGCAGGACATAGGATCGACTGTTGAAGAGGGGCGGAGAAGCGGATAGGCTTTGAATGAACGCAGCATTCAATGTTTTATCGAGGATCTACGTTGGCTGAATACCGTCGACTACCTTTGTACCAAATCGCGTTGCGAGATCCTTCTTCGTTTGTGGAATAAGAGAGTGGGAGGAGTAACGAATCGCAAAGAACGAAGAATATACCAGGTTCTCTCTCTTTATCTCATCATTGAGTGGATATTTTTTCGTTGTGACGGAGGTAGCACAGGTGGTACAGCTTCTTGATACCCTTACGCATCACTAATTTCCCACTCGTTATCCTCTGTAGGTGGTTATTCAGCATGCTTTCCGAAGGACATTTCCTCCGCATTTGCTTAGCTCATCTAAATATATATAAAATATTTTTAATTTTTTGTAAAATTTCAGATTTTATGAAATCCATTTTTATGAATTATTGATTTATTTTCAAGTTTCTTTATTTTAGAATAAAATCTAAAATGAATTCACTTTTATGTGCAAAATCTTTTATATTGTAAATGTTTGAATTATGGAATATTTGAAATTATTATTGGAATTTTTCGAATCATTTTAAATTAAATAAATAAATTTTTATTTCTTTCAATAAAAGATTAAAAAATGTCATTCTATATCATATTTCATTCATATATTCTTTAAACTTTTCAATATTTTACATACATAATATCTTTATGTTTTCAAGTCATAAAATCCACAATCTTCTGCCTTTCGCACATCCTTTAATATTCCATTGTTAGAATTACGCCAGGCAGTACTTCACTGTTTCAACTGCAATGCAATTTAAAATATCTTCTATCGCGAGCAAATACAAGATTGTTATAGGCGATAGTTTAAAGCGAAAGTGTATTAGAGTCACGTGTACCCCTGCGGGGTAAATGCGTGTCGTGCGTTTGAGTTTGCATTTTTACGGCGCTCATTCCGTTCCGGGGTTACACCCCCTCGAGCACGCACTCCTAAATAGCGCTGGGTTGTCACGTCACGTCCGATCACGTCCTGACTGTCAATGCGAGGGCAAAGGGGATTAGTGTTTCAATTATTTGCACAATAAGAAGCGTGATCAGGCGGCGTGCGTGGACCAGCGTTACATCGAGTGGCGGAGTCGCGTGACCATGTTTATTCGCTGTCGAAACCCGTCGACGATTGCTCCTTTGAACGCCATTCCTCTTTTAAATCGAGCACACCGCATCGGTAATCCGACCGTGTAACGGTAAGACCTTCTCCTAACTTATCGGCTCTACCTGTGGCAGGTGACGGTTACCTGGTTCCATCTATACGTTTAAACAGCATCAAGATAGCGATTTATTAGAAAAACATCATGTAAAAATCTTTTAAAATTTTTGAATAAAAAATTATTTTATTTAAAAGATTTAAAAAGCTACAGAAAATTTATATATATATTTTAAAAATATCTTACATTGTTATTATCTTTGTACTTGGCAATTATAAGCAATTTTCTCATTTCTATAAACATTTCCTTTTTACAAACATTGAGAATATTCTAAATATTCTCTCAGAAAATAATAACAAAATAATAAGAAAAGATATATATATGTATAAATTGAATTTGTTAAAGATCTTATGTACGATCTCAAGAATTATTCGAAGTGGAATACCAGATTGATCGGATATCGATTATTCAAACAATGGAAATATTCGATAAAATTCTGTTTTACGTATAAATTACACACGCACATAAAAAAGTTTTAAAATGGAGATTAAATAATGATATTCTTATGTATTTTGACACCCTAAAACCGAATCCGATGTGCAAATTATAGATGAAGCAATTTGGATATTAGATTTCGAAATGAAAGTACATAAGAATATTATGATTTAATCTCCAGTCAAACATTAAATTTTCGCATATCTGTGTTATCATTATAGACAAATTATGATTTATTTGTCAAGGCAGTTACTACATGCATGGTACAATTTGTATATATCTAACCAAATATGAATCATTGATTTGAACAGTTCGATTTTGATATGCCTGTCTTTCATAACATATTCGACATTTTGTCTGATGAATTTATCATTATTGAGTTCGGCTTGAAAATACTAACAATAAGAAAATTTCCAACAATGCTATTGTACATTTAATATGTAATAATATTATAGAGAAATAACAAAAATCTTTATTTTTTAAATAAATAAATAAAATTATAGACGAAAAATAAAAATATGTTTCTCTTAATATATAATTAAATAATAATAGATAATTAATTGCAAATATAATTTTGAGAGAGAGAAAGATAAAATTTATTAGACATTTTTTATAAAGTTATCAACCTTTTCACAAAATCCAGAATATTTTTCAAAAAAAGAAAACAAGGAAATATATTAATTATAATTCCAGTAGACGCATCATTATTCGAAATAGATTGTTATTAGCGATCGCCGAGTTATCAAGACACGGTGGAGAAATTGTCTGGCTTTCAAGGACGTTCATTACTCCCTAAATTGCAGTACCTCCTGTCTGGCGCCATGATAATGAATAACTGGTCAATGTCGTCGCATGCGAATATTTTGATTCTCTTCGATCGCCGTGAGCAAAGTTGAATAAATACAATATAATAAAATTAAGATCGGCTTAGAAATGTTCATATGGCATGTAAAAATGCAGAGAATCGCATTTTGATGCTATCAAACTTACGATTTAATCTTTAACTAAGGTTGTTTTCGATGGATATTAAAATACCCGGATGTAAAACTTTGAATTTTTATTAAATTAATAATTTAATTGCTATAATCGTATAATAAAATTAGTTTTTTAAGCAAAAATCAAGATAAATTAAATTAAAGTTTTCGCAAGAATGCTCGGGTTATAATAATCAGAATATTTTTCATGGTAATGTCTTTATTAAAGTTGCTGTTAAAAAATGGCGATGGCTTGCACACAGCATTACATATAATATTTTTATAATAAACATTATTTAGGATGCATGTCTTATACAAGAGTTCTTAGAGATACCGTCTGTAACATATTTAAATGTTTTAGAAATGTACATACAGAAGAATAAAGTAGAATATAATCGAGACTTTTATAGTCTACAAACGAGCAATATATGTATCCGCAAGATGTATCCGTATACAGGCTAACGGGAAATTAATGTCGATTCTTTCATTTATATTTCTTTCCTTTTGTCGATAAATTTGAAACTTTCTTTCCCGTTGCTCGTTCAAAAAGGCAAAGACGATTTCGGAACACCCCATATATATTTCTTCCGAGTTTCAGGAAATGCTTACTCGCGCTTAGGGATATGAATGTGCTCAATATTGCATGGCAAGAGGAACTATCTCCAAGGACTGAGGTAATGAGAGAACCAGCTAATTGTAATCGTTAAATAATATAATTGATGCTACGAAGAAAAAAACGAGTTTTCTCGTTAATTGAGATACTTCCTTTGTCAGCCTTAAAATCTAGGGAACTTACTTATAGAACTAGGATAGGCGCGGAGACGCTGCCGTGACAAGTCGGTCTGTCCATCGCAGCTGCGGGGCCCGCTAGCTTCAAAGACTCGTCGACCATTCTCGGACAAAGGCCCTGGCAGTTGCAACTTTTTCATCTACCTCTTCATCACAGAAGCATAACCGCGATAAAAACGCACGAAAGGGACTCTCAGTCAATGATTTTGGAGGTTGTTAACGTTAGAACATTCGGATGCGATTGATTCATCCACTAACAATCTCGACACATTCCTTAATAGAATATTTTATTTAAATGTTATTTATTTTATTTTTTATATTTTTAATTAATGTCTCAAAGTACAAATCAATTATTTTATCATCTAAAATCACTTCTTAAATTTTATTTCATCTTGCTTCTATACATATTAAATATTTTTTAAGCCTGTTCTACAATAGGATCGTAAGTCGTAAATCGTGAAAAATTAACCAATCATGGTCGATTATTTTTTTTCATATTCTACTAGATTGAATATGAAACTGATTAGCCAATTTCTTACGGCTTATGATTTTATTATAAAACGGGCTTTAGATGTTAAAAGCAATAAGAGAAAATTCCGATTGTTCTAGTGTTAACTGCTAATATAATAAACAGTAAAAAATTCTGTTAAATTCCCTTTGGCGATTAAATTAATCTCATCAATGCAGATCTCTTGATACTATGAGAGAGATAACATTTCTTTACTATATAAAAAAAAATTTACTCTCGTATATCATACGAATTTGCATCATATCAATCAATCGATCGACGATCTCTGATGTTTATTATTCTAAAAAATAGAAAAATTACCGGCATGTAAGAAGATATCGATATGAATTATTTCTGTGTTGCGTCGCAAATCCTTTTATGGAACGTGCGTGTTAAAACACACTTTCAGCCAAAGTGTTTGTTGCGGTCAAAATATTTGGGCCTTCACAGCGAGCCTTCACAGCGAGTGTGATTCGAGATTTTTTTGCCGGAGATCAAAGATCAGAGATCAGGGATCGAGGGTCTGTCACGGGTACATCCTCGACGAGTGCACAAAGGTGGGTACGATTCTCGTTATATGAGATATTCAGTTACAAAGACAACGTTCGACACTTCAATTAGCTATTACGATCGTTAAAAGTCATCAAGCGGCACTGTACACAAAAGTTTGTACTTTCGTCGTCCAAAGAGTAACTTTTATCTGTCAGTATTTTGCAATGACTGAGCATCGAGATTTGACTTTTTCGTGCATCGGTCCCGGTCTTTCAATTCTCGGGTCGATGACGCGTGCAGGTTGTCTTAGTCGAGTGTTCTTCCTTAGATCCTAAATCGTCATTCTTAAAATTTGTATTTCAATATGCGTGGGAATCATTTTCAGTGTCAACTAATCAATCTCCAGGTGCGTAATATCGCATCGAGGTCGGACATATCTTTAATTTTATATTTCATCAGGCACGATTCCCATTTTATCTTGTAACTATGATCATAAAATGACATTCAGACAACACAAAGTCTAAAATCGATATTTAAGATATCTTTTAAATGTTTTTAAAACATTTCTCACAAAGATGTCTTTAAGACATCTTTTAGACATCTCGATTTTGGACTTTATATTATCTGGGCGGTTACTAATTTGTTATCGTACTTTTAGGCAAATTCCGCGTCGAACGTTATATAAAAACATGTAAAAATTTACTAACTTTCTGTGACACTGTTAATGACTTCCTTTAACAGAAACAACAGCTTTGCAACTCTGTGTGTGTGTGTGTGTGTGTGTGTGTGTGTGTGTGTTTTGTAAAATTTTTTAAATATGATTAATTTATATATTTAGGTTCAGTGGGGAAATAAAATAAGAACCAATCATATTAAAGAATTTTACAACAGTTTTTACAAAGCTGCTTTTTCTGTTGAACGTAATCAATATTATATTAAAATTGAAAATCGTCCAAGTCGATGCATATCATGCACAAACACGAGCTTCTTATGCACTGAAATATATTTTTAGTAGTCCGCGAATAGCTGTGTTCTTATTTCAAGTGTTTGCGAGTAGCTATTAGCGGATAAAAAAAAACGTTCGACACTTCAATTGGCTACTACGATCGTTAGATCGAAAGACCATCAAGCGGCACTGCACACAAAAGTTTATACTTTCGCCGTCCAAAGAGTAACTTTCATCTGTCAGCGTTTCGCAATGACTGAGCATCGAGATTTGACTTTTTCGTGCGTCGGTCCCGGTCGACCTTTCGGTTCTCGGATCGATGGCGCGCGCAGATCGAGTTGCCTTGGTCGAGTGAGTTCTTCCTTAGATCCTAATCGTCGTTCTTAAAATTATTTGTTGAGGCAGTTGAGTTGGCAAGAGCAAAAGTATCAGTCGTGTTTGTCTCATCGACGTTACCAAAGTCACCTCAAAGAAATTCGCAATTTGCTCGCCGTCGCTGCGGAATCAAGTCTTTCTGAAGAAGGAAACAGTTAATAGTTTTCATAACCCATCATTAGCTGACATTGAATAGCCTAGACCAGACCATTGTCTAACAGACAACTGTAGTAAAAATATCGCGTGGGTTGTAACAGATCAAATTATTCTTGATTTTTGAAATATAGCATGAATTATAGGTGAAGAAATGAGTTCAGCAGCGTTGCGTGATCTCCCTTGGTGTCTCACAACGATTCGTCGATTCGTCTTTCTTCCTTTCACTTTTTTCCATTATCATGGCGTTCACAATGCGAGGAACTTCATCAGAGCGTCGTAGATGAGTTGGGGATTGATGGTACCATCAGCGGTATATCTGACACCACGCAGCGAGCCGTCGTCATGACTGACGACGCCATACTCGCCCACGATAAAACCATCTGGTGTTCTCTCCTCGACTCTGTATTTCCTATAATTTCTGCCCTCCACTACATAACCGACCTTGTGACCATCCTCCGTCGCACCTGGGGTTTCCTCCGTGACAACCAATTGCGGCCCATGAACATTACCGTTGCTGCCGACGCTGACCGATTCATCGATTTCATAATTCTGCTCATGAGGCTCAACGCTTTCTTGACGATCCACTGGTTGGCCCTCAGAATCGTATACCTTACTGGGCTCGCCATATACTTTAGCCGGCTGCGAGTAGATTTTGGCCGGCTCGGAGTAGATTTTAGCTGGTTCCGAGTAGATTTTAGATGGTTCGGAATAGATTTTTTCCGGCTCACCATAGACTTTGGCCGGCTCGCTATAAACTTTCGCAGGCTCGCTATAAACCTTAGCTGGTTCGCTATAGATTTTAGCTGGCTCGCTGTACACTTTAGCCGGTTCTCCGTACATACGCTCGGGTTCACCATACACTTTGGCCGGCTCGCTGTATACCTTAGGGGACTCGTTGTAGGTTCGTGAAGGTTTGTACGCTTTCGACGACTGACTGTACACCTTTGGGCCTGATCGATTGTAAAGCGACGCGTCATAATGACGTCCCATCTTGCGTCCTTGAAGCCGATCCGTTGACATCTCTGGCAATTCCTCATTCAACTCTCGTCGTTCCGAGTTCTCTACGGGTAACTCATAATTCTCTTCCGTCGGTAGAGTAATCGCATCAACATCAATAATCCGCGCAGCCTCATTAATTTCTTCGTCCTGATGATTGTTCTCAATTCGTGGTGTCATGGTTACGCGGCCACGCCAACTCGTTCTCGGCGAATCCTCATCAACGGAGAATTCGCTTCTGTTTGATTCCGAAACGATGTTGCTAAGCTCTTCGGTAACGAATCGACCCGGCGGTAGTGGAGTCATTGTAGTCGTCGTAGTTGTAGTTGTCGTTGTTGTCATTGTGGATGATAGTGACATCGACGGTCTGCTGGTACTCGTCGAACTTCTAATTGATTCCCTGGTTGATTCTTTAGGAACTTCTCTATTCACGGTAGAGTCCAAACTTGATGGTCGCGTAACTACCACGGCGTCAGCGCTGTCGTAATGCTCCACACGTACTTTGTACGGCGTGGCCTCAACCGTGGATGTGACGCTGACACCAATCACCTTCTGCCGGCTGATTCCTCTGCCGATAGCTCCATTGGTTCCATTCGACCTTGAGATTGTTCGATCTTGATAGTTCGACGTTGGTACACTCGTCATCGTCGTTGTTACCGTGCTCGAAGGTGTTAGATGTGTCGAGCTTATGTCGTCCGGCGTGCTCAGGTCGTCGATCAACGACGCTAAATTTTGCTGCCGGTTTTCCAACGTTTTTTGATTTATAGGGTAGAAACGAACGATTTCCTCACGACCGCTCGTCTGTGGCCTTGATACTGAAATCGGTCGACCGCCGCTTGGGTTCCGAGATATTCGATAGATCGAGGCCTCGTGTTGGTGCGATTCGGCGGTCGCGCTGTCACCCGCTGTCGCAGCCGCGTTTTGACTACCACGCGGTCGGAAACCCCGACGTCGTTGCGGTGGCGTCGCCATAGCGCCGTTTATGAAGACTGAAAGGAATTCTGAACCGGCAACTATGTCGCTCTTCTTCGCTGGAGCGCCGTGAGTTTCTTCCCAGAATAGTGCCGCCTGAAGCAGTACCTGAAAAACCACGCAATTCAGTTGCAATTTTAATTAAAAGATCATTTATTTCATAATAAAATTAAAAACATTAATTTCCATTTTGTTTCTTAACGTTATATAATGCTATTAATTCTGTAAGGACTAATGATGAACTGCATATTTAAATAACTGTATATTTCTAAAAAAGATTTATTTATACTAAATTATTAAGATATCTTTTAATTAACATAAATTAAATGGATTTAATAAATTCAGAAACTGCATTACATAGCTTAGGAAATAAACTTCGGAGAGTTAAAACGAAGACTTTGATAAAAATCTAATTATTCTATATAAATGCATTTTATATGCGTGAAAAATGATAAAATGACAAATGACTCTTCCAGGTCTCAATCAACTAATATCATAGCGCATTCTAGATTTTCGCTTATTTATGTATCATTATAATAGTCACTCGTTCCATGACTTTCAATTATAAATTATGTGTTGCTCAGAAGACGCCAGTAATTATCGTCAATTCTGATTTTTAATCACCAGCTTATCGATCGCGTTCTTAATCGATTTCCTCTCACTGTTCACTGTAGTTCTATATCTATCTATATAATAAGATATGTGGCTATTGCGAATGTAATAAGATACCTGTGCGTGCTCGAGTTCTTTGTAAACACGACCTTGATGAGTCGCGCAGGTATAATATAAGGAGCCAACGTCACGAATATGATATTTATGTGAACGGTTTATCGGGATCCTCGCTTCGGGAAGATACGCTCACGGTAAGCGAGATTATCGTTCAAACATAAAAGTTATACGTCTAATAATGCCGGAACCATTACGCGCCCGGGACTTGCATTTGCAAACAATGGCGAGCCATTGCATCGATATGACGATCAACGGAAGGGAAGCAGAATCGTCGCGCGACGTTATCTGTAGGTGAAAATCTCGGAACGAAACAGGTATCGATGTTTGCACGAAGCGCGAAAATTCAGGTAATAATCACCGTGGAAAAAAACGCTTCATTGACTGTTTACATTCGTACAGTCTTCGTCAGAGTTCAGGAATTTCGTAATCTATTTATGCGAACCTTGAAGCAATTTTAACCATTTTTCTTCACCATTAATATCCATATTTGAAATACTTGTATACGCAGGAACACAATCTACATTCATACATTGTGATTATAGTGATCATCGTGGAGGCTACGTGACTTCGATCGTGCGAACTTGAGCGATAGGTTTCGCGCAATGACGCATACACAGTCTCAGGTGTGAAAATATTGCCGTTCGTGATGTTCTACAAACTGATCGTTTGTTGAAAACGGATGAGGAAAATCGATTTTTAACGTATCGACAACGAAAATTTAAAAAATTCAGATATTCGCGCGGAAGGACATTCCTCGGATGTGGGAAATGAGAGAGCGATTGTAATGAGTCGTTCAACACTACACTGAGTGTTTCAAGTATTCGGCGACTATCCCAATAGCAATTAGGCGTGCGTGCTTCTCACGTGCCGGGAATCCACGTCCAGGAGATAGTGGCCACCGCCAATGCACGCGGATATAAACGCTTAATTTATTTCTTATTACGCGATTGCCCGACGACATGCACAGGAGAAAGGACGCACAGGGTGCCATGGGCGTCGCAAGAGAGACTTGCGAAAAAGATGCACAGGCATTTACATTTTCAGGCAGAGAATTTGTTTGAATAATGTTTTTGACAAAGATTTTATCAATCTTTTCATTAATCTTTTTAAATGTTAAACATAAATAATAAGTAAATGAAGTGATATGAATTTTGTGGTACGCATTTATTATAAAATAGTAAATTACATAAATATACAAGAGAACATAAAATATATATTTAAAAAATTATATTTTGTTACAATAAATATATTATAATAACATATTATATAACAATATGTTATAACATCAAACTGTTTGAAAATAAATAATAAAGAAGTTTAAAGCTTAGAAGTCCTGACGACGCTCATGGATCCTCCTATAATCTTGACGACATTTACGAGATAAGAAGTACAGACGTGTTTTGGAGAACTTAAAGACGACGTGCCGGGTATTATTTTAATTCGCGTCGGAGCAAATTAACGGAAATTATTTCACCTGCTATAATTTCGATTAGTAATCAATGCACTCAACCGACAAAGTACATGTTTCTCGCGATTCGCGTTTTATTGATGTTATTACGCGATATCATGGCGTGATAGCTGCGCGAAAAAGTAACAAAAGAGAAAAGAATTACATTTTTCTTCGCGTTGAACACGAGGTTTCTTATACGGGACATGATGGTATAAAACCTGCGTGAATTTAAAGAGAATATAAAAATGTCCGGATCTCCCGAGTTGATTTTATTGCCGGACTCTCGCCATTGCATTACGGCGCATCGTGTTTCGTGTTGCAGCGCGCCATCGAATTTTTGCGACTCCAGGAAGGTCGCTGTCGTCCTTGCCACGAACCAAGTGACAGTTTGCCCGGCAGAATGGTTAAGATTAAGTGCACCGCCGTATAATTGTCCAGGATTCTTTTTATTTTATTGTTTCATTTTTGAGAATCTCTTTAATTCACAGTTCAATTCTCGAATAATGTGATTAAAGGATAAGCCATCAAACATGTAACAATTTATACGCTCTATATATATATATATATAGGATTTTAATAAATAATTTACTGTCAGATAGGTATAAATATATTATTTCGATAAGAATATCTTTAAAATTTTGCTCATGTTGCTTAATTTTTGCAGATACATTTCCCCACAATCCTGATAAAAGTTAACTATTTTTCATATTCTTGCAGGTCGATTTCTTCAATTACAAAAATAATTTAATTTTTATACGTGGATCCGTAAATAGAACATGCATATAAAGACTAAGCACACCGTGTGATTATTTAGAAACTTCACAATTATATCATCTTATTATTTTCTTTGTAAGAATCTTTTAATTTATAGTTTAATTCATGAAAAGTGACGTGATTAAAGAACAAGTTACTAAACGTATAATTAACGATTTCTGCGGTATACATATCAGATTTTATACTTATAAATCTTGTATGAAATCTTTAAATATAATTCGAGTATAAATAAATTATACTATCGAACAGATATAATTATTATTTCGACGAGAAAATCTTAGTAATTTGTGTGTGCACGTTAATTTTTGCAGACATACTTTTCTACAACATAAAAGGTCCCCAGTAGCATATGTTGCTGTTATATACTTTCTTAAACGTTTGTGGAACATATATTAGATACGTTCAGAAAAAAATATAAAATGTATATATAAAATGTATATAAAATGTATATGAGCTAATAGGTGCTATCTGGGGATAGCTATTCTTCATATTTGAATTTTCTACCGCTCAACTTCTTCGATCATAAGAGTGATTCTATTTTTATACGTGGATCCATCATGCAGACAGAATGTGTATGAAGCCACTACTGATCATGTCGCGTTCCTTGCCACAAAAGAAACGAAGCTGTAAAGCAAGAGTGGGGTATAGTGTAGGTGACAGGAGAGAAGGGTGGCAGGAGAAACCTGTAGCGTGGGTGTATACGTAGCTACTTTACGATACATGTGGCGACACATTATTTTCGCCTGATTCTGGCGTCCACACTTTTTACTTAAAACATCAAATTTTAATACATAACAAATAATTGTTAATATAGAATCATATAACGATTAATAATTGCATTTTAAAGAAAAAAAAATACGATAAAAATCAAATGATCATTCTGTTAAATTAAATCCAGATTCAATGTTCAGAATAAATGTGCAGACCATACCTGTCTTTTATGAATTATTTTATTAACGGCACGTTTTGACAATTATTTCAATATTGATTTATAGCGCATTTGCAGAACTTTGTTCTCGCTTTTATTACTTATCGTGCCCCCGCGATTGCGAAAAGGAAGGTAAAGAGAAGGAGGA
This sequence comes from Atta colombica, assembly GCF_001594045.1. Lineage (NCBI taxonomy): Eukaryota > Metazoa > Arthropoda > Insecta > Hymenoptera > Formicidae > Atta > Atta colombica. The sequence continues at coordinate 1,631,260 of NW_017259490.1, forward strand.
AAGGAGGAGGGTTAAGAGTTACTCTGAATAAAGAGACTGAGATCCGCAAACCGGTACCACCAGTACCATATTCTTGCATCAATGATGGGAAATGCGCCCGTGTCTCAGAAATAGACGCGCAATTTCTGCATCATACGAACATATATTATTATTAAATAAAGCTATACTGTAAATATTTATCTGAAACATTATAAATTATTTGATATTTGATTATAATTGCATAATTGATTAGAAGTTCCATTTTTATATTTATTACTGCTGTATATTTATCACGCTGATATCTGAGATCGAACGATTCCTCCGCTAACGAAGTCGTTATATATAAATTTATTATATCGATTTCATCGTAGATTCATTTATCACACAAATGTATTACAGCGAGTGCAAAAAGTTCGTACAGGGAAAATACAATTTAAAAAAATCTTATTTTTAAAAAGTGAACATTATTCCGCAAAAAATGACTCATTGAATTGATGTTGATATAATACGATAATATCGACACCAATTCGACATCAATTTAATTTTTTTTAATAATAATTGCTATGTTGTCTGCTTTAAAACTTCTTTTTATTGAGGCAAAAACTATCTCAGCGAAGAAACTTTCAAAATAAGTTACAAAAACATTCTCTTGAACGCGGTCATTGATACCCAAACAAATTCTTCTAGTCAGATCTTAATTTTTCAAAGCAATATATCTATGCATATATTTATTGCGATAAAAAAGTTTCAACTCGTAGACGACGTACATACTAAACATGGTTGTTTGCTATATGGTTAATTCTTTACGGAAAATTAATACTAGGCCCCTCGGGATGATCGAGTGGCTAAATAACGATTCGATGTTTACTCGCTATTGTATATTAGGATTAATCATACTGTCCTCGGTTCACACATGCTCCTATAAATCGGAGTAATAGCGTGGGCATAGATAGGTATTGTAAATACACGTAGAATTAATATTGGCCAATTTATAAAGCGGCTGGGCAACTGAGATGCTAAAAGGCGCGCGCCGGGTCTAGTTGGTTGGCGGAATAGAGAATGGTGGTTTCCTGTTGAAAGGAGAACACTGTACTGTCGTGCAGACACCTCGGCGTGAGGTCATCGACGGCGTGACGGTGTCGAATCATATCATGAGTGTATGTATCTGCTTGAGTGCGCACGCACGTATGCACGCATGCACGTTTTTTATGAGTACACTCTCGTAAACGATGCATCCCACGCGACAGTGTCGTTTATTATAAATGAAAGAGCGATTACCGCCGCTCGTGTTACCGGCGCTTAATACGCGCGATGATTGATGACCTTTTAGCGCAACTAAATTAGACATGTCGCGCGACGCGTTCTCGTATTGCCATATCAGATATTTTTATTCATTACATCTTTCTTTTTTTTTCTTCCGCCATATCTGCCGGAGATACGTTCATTACCGAAGAATGCGAAGTTTATCAAGAGACGCGTCAAGGTCCATAATCAATTACAAATAACGCATACTCGCGATATTGTTTTCATTATGGATAATAAATTCTTTTTTTTCTCTTGAGATTGGCCCAACTGCCCCACTATGATAAATCGTGCTAATATATTTATACGAGCGGTGTATCGACATCAGCGGTATTGGGGGTAATTTATTTCATCACGCTGATGTCTGAGATCGAACGATTCCTCCGCTAACGAAGTCGTTATATATAAATTCATTATCGATTTCATCGTAGATCCATTTATCACACAAATGTATTACAGCGAGTGCAAAAAGTTCGTACAGGGAAAATACAATTTAAAAAATCTTATTTTTAAAAAGTGAACATTATTCCGCGAAAAATGACTCATTGAATTGATGTTGATATAATACGATAATATCGACATCAATTTGACGTTTAATTGACAGTGTTTTTGCTAAATAATTAGCAATTTAATCATAAAGAATAAAATATCTGATAAAATATTTTTAATGCATGTTTATACATATTTATGTATATTCATGAAACATTTTTTAAAAATATCGCTCATCTTTATCAAACTAATTACATCATGAACGTTGCAAATATACAACATTCACTCAGTAGGAGGTTAATGAAATTTTAATTCAAATCAAATTAAAAAGCAAAGATGTTCATTTATTATTACTATAATAATATTAGAAAAAAATTTACGCATTGTAATACAAACTCGTTTTATTGTATCGTATTGCGAATTGCTTGTAGTTCTTCATAAATACAACACAAATATCGATAGTTTTCACGCGTTAATTATTCTATTTTTAAGCCAGGATTGATTAAAATCAAAACGCCCAGAACATTCACCTTCTTCGAACGTACTTGAATCAAAGTCAACAAGATATGCGATTGTGATCTATATTTCGGCTCTCACGCGAAATACAATTTAAAGCAGCAATCAGTGATACCGATTAATAAGCAGGAATTCACGCAGGAATTCGCGTGGGTACCACGAAGTGATGAAGAACATAACGATGTCTCGGGCAGACGGACTTATCCGATGAATTATAAACAATATGCAGGTGCGGCTGGTCTTAAAAGATGATCATCGTGAAAGAATCACGGATTTGTGAACCAGCGCGAGGTGGGCGCGAATCAAGTTAATGACGTCGCCCTCGTTTCTTTTGACATCTCTTCATGAATATTTGCGCTGATCTGTGCGTCCCATTTTTATCTCACAATCAGACAAAAAGTAGTTTCTCTTTAATGCCTAACACACTAAATTTCCAATTTTTTCATACATCTAACTCTTTATCAGATAAATATTAAAGCACTCGGAATTAAAATGAATCAAATGATCCGTAACTCATGATTAAGATTTATTTTAAGCACATCATTTCAGATAGATTTTATAAATGAAGGATTTACTATAACTATAAGCATCTTTAATGTACACTGCCTAATACGGCGTATAATTATTATTTTTATTCGCAAAAAGTAATAATTTAGTGCTCTTCTTAATGGACTCGAAACACAGCGAAGGTAAACGAGGTAAAATGCATATCATTGCTACACAAATGGATTGTCAGCATTCTTGACCGATAATTGTCTTTTGGAATTCTTCTTGTATATCCGGTTCTACGTGACGCGAACGTGACAATGTGAAGCATGTGATCGAAGAATCGTTCGAGCGGTGAATGACACGAGCATATAAGGTTCTGAGGAATCTGCGAAAGAGATTCTGCGAGACCGATCAAGGTTGCGCTTGGGTGTGGTATAAGTCTCTAAAGTATGTATGTGTAAGTGTATATGTCTTTAGACCTAGCATTATACGGGATGCACAGCGGAAGAGTTAGCTGTCTTCATGAAAAGTCTTTCATTTCATTGGAAAATATTAGTACGAATTCATTTGTAATGATTTATTATTTCATTTATTCAGCTATATGAGATCAACCATTTTGAATTTATTTTTTATTTCAGATTCGAATAAAACATTACCGAATTTTTTTCATAAATATCAAGCGAGTAATTTACAAAATAAAAAAAATATTATCTCTAAATGATCGTCGGTCTACAAAGACTTAAATTACTATCAAAACAAATGAATTTTAGTTTCTTTTAAGATATATTGTTCTTATTTACGTAATTTTTTTAGTATTTTTGGTATGCGCATAATATAATTCGCATTTCTCTTTAAATATCATTATCTATTTAGATTTATTTAGAAATTTCAAGATCATAATCGTAATTTAGACTTAAATTTTAATATGACAACAGTTTCATTGTAAATATCTCAATATAACATGGATATATCTCACGCGCGCGTGCGCTTCTTATCGATTAAATTACAATGTAAAAAATGCGTAACAGATCGCTATTGAATCGATTTCTAGGAATAAGGATAAATAATGCGCTAAAACTATCCATAACTTATATTTACATTACTTGTGCAAATATATGTCATATATATTTGTAACGAGCATATCAGAACATGTCATTCATAGATTTCTATACAATTCATTCGATATAAAGATGAGATTGGAACAAAATTCGTACACTTTAAAATTCAAGCAATTGTGATTTCGTTAAAAATAAATTAAATTTAAATTAAAAAAAATAGTTTTAAAACTTAAAATCTCTACTTTCGAAAGTTATTACGTCTTTTGAGTTTTGGGAATTTGATATATAAAAAACTATAAAATAGACAAAATTTGCTAAAATTTTCGACTTTCTAACATAAAACCTAAAGTTTTCTCTACAAAATCGTTTTTAAAAATATTCCTAATGTTTTTGTTATTAAGTTATTGCTCTTTTTATTAAATAAAAAGAACTTTTAACATTGATTGTTTATAAATATTAAAAATCATTGTACTGCAATTTAAAAGACATTCTTAAAACTAAAATATTGTTCTATCAAATGATATATATAATTGCTAATTTTTTCTTAAATATGTAAATATAATACAAATGAAAGAGTGTTTTTGTTCCAATTCAGTACAATATTTAATATTAAAATATTTAAATGTTATATGGTAAAATATTTAATATTATATGGTATGTATTTATTGATTATTTGATTGAATCTCACAAGTAGGATATGAGTGCAGAAGATTATAAATAATTAGTAATTATATTACTCTGAAATATGACATAATGTATATTCGTTCGGATGGCTATATGAAGCATAATTTGAGAAATTGTATATTGAGTTAATTTAAAAGATATGAGATTTATGTTTCATCGCGTTTATCGGTTTTTCATGCTATGTGAAGAATGATTTTCTTCATAGATTTATCCGTAAACATCCTTTTCTAAATCAATAATCTCGTTTTTCTCTTTATTTAATGACATCTGCCTCCATTGATCTCGTAAATTCTTATAATTGTAATTAATTTCAGAGATTACGGTAACAAGAACTAACACTGTCATTAAATGATTTATTATCACAATTAATTCTTTGCAAGTCAATACAAGCAATGAAAAAATGTCGGATGAAAATAAAAAGTTTCGATGCCTATCTTATGATTCAAATACTTTTCGGAATTTACTTTATTTACTGTAGAGAATATATCTGTGCCGTTAATCTGTTTGACATATTTTTCACATTGAGGATATATATATATATATATATATACTTCGATTGATATCAGAGATTGGTAGAAGATTTATCGCATTCTATCGCCAAGACAGTTAAGGGTCAGTTTTCAATGCTTGTCGAGCGAAAGTTTAACTAACCTGCGTACGTCGACAATACTTACACAATGAACACAGTGGCGTAATTTCGTACTCAGAGTCGCCGTTTTATAAATATGCCCTCCCACACGCAGCTTCTAAATAATTTACGTAAGAGACGCGGGCGAGCGCGTTCGCGCGTTTTATAAGTGCGACACGGTAAGTGATATCTAAAAGATAAAAGAAACCGCGAGATTTTTAAAATAAATCGTTGCATTAAGCAAACTCGGGAAAAGTATGTTCCACACAAAATATCCGCGATATGTAACGCGTTTGCGTAGTAGTTTATGTAATACAAATTCCACAGAAATTACTTAATATTACTATAAACATTATTAAATTATGTCTATTACAGTTGGTACAACATATTACAATTATGTCTATTACATGTCTATTATAATTGTATTTGAATATTACGAAAATAAGTGAATATAAAGTTCTAGTAATTTTTAGAGTAAAACAAGCCATTTACTTTTATATGCGAAATACATATAAATAAATCTTTTAATAATGTAATTTTTTATTAAAAATTTAAAATTGAATCTCCATAACTTATTACTTTAAATACAATAAATAATTTCCCATTCTACATTTACGATATGAAAACGCGTGCTTTTCAGATGAATTCTGTACATTAGCCGAGAAATGATATGTTTGCGTGTAGATCTTGTTACGCTTGGACTAGATACCATCGCCACTTCGCAATTCTAATTTTGAGAGCAGATCGTTTAGAGCAGATAAAATCTCTCGTTATTAAGAATCAAAGTGAAAACGCATTACGTTTTCAAAAAACGTTTACGCATACTCTTTCTTCAGCATTGAATAATGACAAGGTTACACAGTGTCACGGAAGAATCCTGTGTAACAAGAAAGTAACAGGCATGTATCGAAGGTATTCGGGTCGTTGTTTAAGTCGAGTTGTGGCGCCTTGCATCGAATACATCATCCTTAATGACTTCCTTATACGTGGGCGTGTTTGGATTTTCGTATGCGACATTCGCGCAAAGAATGGATATTATCGATAGATAACAGTGATGCGATAACGTACAAATCGAATCGGAACAGCAAAGAAAGTTATTTTAACTTTTACTTTATTTGTTGCTTCCTCTCATGAAAATATAATGAAGAATATATTACGAATTATAAACTCGTGTGCATTTATGCAGATATGCTACATAGTTGAAAAATTTGTGTTAAATTAAACATATTTTACGTATCAAATGGCTCGTTTATTGTACTGAATTATTTAAAAAACTTTGGTTATATGTATATATACACACAAATCTTTAATCTTAATTTGTCAATTTAATATAACTTAGCTTTGTTAAAAAGTAACATTATGTAAACAAATCATTACAAAAAATGTAATACTTCGATATAATTTGGAAACAAATTGCAGAAATATTTTTGCAATAAAATTAATATTTATACAGTAGACTAAATTAATACGTATATTTATCTTTTATTTATTTATTTTAAAATGTATGTTTCAAACTACATTATTTTTATTCACTTATTCATAGATTGTGTTATTTTAATAGTATATAAGAAATGTTTTAAATATTAATTTAATACAATAAATATTTAAATAATATAATTACATTGTGTTACATTAACACTCAGATATGTTAAAAATTCAATAAAAATTTTAATATCAGTATAAAATATTTTTTTACTATATGTGATCATTTTTCAACACGACCGACCAACTGTAAAAACACATCTTTATTTGAGTAGTTTTTTGGAAGCATTCCGTGAGGAACACAAATCGACACAAATATCATCTTCTGTCTTTATTTCTTATGAAATATAAAGAAAAACATTTGTGTCAACTTGTGTCATTAAATTGAAGGCATCCTTGTATTAAAGGATGCAATATTTTATAAACCTGATTTACGATCTCGACATATTTAGTAGTAAATCCTTCGTTCTTGTAATTGCCTAATATTATATAAAAATTTTACAAAAACATTTTTACGGCGTAAAGAACGAAAATGCCAACTCGTTCGCAGATCGATTTGCGATATAGGAATCACTGGAGTTACATTCTTTCGTTATACGCGAGGCGTTGCCTCCGAAAGTGAAAGTTCGAAAATTACGGTCGATTACGTGGAGAAAAGTTTTTTTGTTCGGATGTGGAAAGAAGATTTCGCCGATCTAAAATGAATAAAAATACTTCACTGATGCTACAGTGGGACTTAAAAAACCTGAGACAATGAGATTTACAAAGAATAATAATTCTCTTCGACGATATTTTTTAATATTCTTTCCATTCAAAACAGATCAGTAAGTTTTGAGATAAGTTTAAAAATTGTCAAATACTTTAGAAAATATTCCTTTGACTACGAGATACAGAAAAAGAGAAATAATAAATTTGCAAAATAAATAAAATATGAATATAATTAATATAAATAATATAAATAATAATATAAATAAAATA
>NW_017259490.1:1638964-1640418 GCF_001594045.1 Atta colombica
TAATCGATTTTTTATTAATGAACTTTTGAGAACAACAAATTTAGCACTGTTTTGATATATAAAGCGCGAATCTTAAAAATAATTCTTAAATTAAATAAATTATGTATAATATTGTGTAATACAGATTACAGAATGTGTTCAGAAGCTTAATATAAAGCGATCGAAACGTGTCTTGTAATAATGAGATATTAAATATGGATATTATATGCGAGATATGTAAGAAGACAAGAAGCAAAAAGAAAAAAAAATGCTCGCCGTATTTTATTTACACAAGCAGACAAACGTCATCGCGCAGTATACACGACAATGAAATTTATGTGTGCGCGTATAATCAAAATTTAATAATCCGATACAATTGAATAATAAAGAAATTCGTATTCATTACGACGGCGGTGGAGGCGGAGGCGGTTTTCTTTTTCGCATACATGTGACAGGTTGATGCTGCATTATAGACTCATCAGGTAATTACTCGGGATATGCGAAACGGAGCCGATAGAAGGGTTAATAAATCGTTTGCCGTTCGATATCTGTGGCGGTGTAACTCTGGCAGGACGATATATGATCGCAGCGGGAGACGTTATTACCGATGGTGCTTGCTTATAATGGTCGGCGAATGAAGCGATAAACGATTATTGTGCTCGTCGGCCAGTCGGGAATTGGTAAGTAGCCTGGCATCGGTTTGCTGTAGCCCACGTCGATCCTCAGCAACTTCGATGACGATGGAGCGGCAATTATCGGAATAAGCGGGAACGAGTAATAAAATATGATCTACGTATAGTTACACTTTTTTAAAAAATGTAACCAAAAACAAGGCATTCATACATAAAATAAATAGTTTTACTAACAAGGGACTTGTTCATTGTCACTAATTACTAACTTGTCATCACAACTAATCGATTCTCCTTAAAATATGTTATTAAACATAAAAATCTAAACATGTATTTTTTTTTTGTATCGACTTTTTGGAATTTAAAGATTGAAATAACCTAGAGCTTTTAAAGTTAACGTTATAGATATTTGATTCCAATTAATTATATATCAATAAAACAGTGAAATATATAGAAAAATATTTTAGACAAAATTATTATAATTTTATATACTTTATAAATGTATATATAAATTTTTAAAAATCTAATATTCACCCCCATTAAGTTTTGATTGTTTCGCCCAATAAGTATTGAGATTTTATTACAAAATTTGAATACGGAATCTCTCTTTTAATTTATCTCATCGACGATGCTGCTGATATTCGGAATGTCACTCCAATCCAATTTTGGAGTGATTATGATAATGCGATACGCGCGCCTATCACAATATCGCCGGGTATTATTGAAAATTAGTTACTTTAAACTTTATAAGTGGACAGCGCCCTAATCAGAACGATTTCTTCGTCGCGGCCTTGCGCGATTACGTCAAGAAAGCAGAGTAAGAAGAGAGACGTTTAGCCATCGACA